>NC_056750.1:500828870-501003870 GCF_019279795.1 Protopterus annectens
GTGTAAGGCAACTAACTATCTTTGTGAAAAATCAAATACAGTGGTTTGGAAGATGGTGCTTGTAGTTCCAATACTCGTCTTGCAGAGGTTATAGCTACCAAAAACAGTTTCCAGGAAAGAAATTTGAGCTCTACCTTAGCTGATGGTTCAAAAGGGGAATGTACTAAGGCTTGTAAAACCATGGTGAGATCCCAAGGTGGAGTGGGGTCCTTTACTGGAGATCTAAGTAAGAAGGTACTCCTAAAAATGCTTTACACAATTTAGATGATGCTAAACAGGAAGCATTATCCTCTATATGGTAGTTGGAGATGGTTGCTAATTGAGCTTTAATAGTAGAGAAACTCACTCCATCCTAGAAAATTGAGGCAAAGAAGCTCAGTACTGCTGGGATCGGGGCAGTGAAGGGGTCTAATTGTTTCTGATGATCCCAAATAGTAAATAATTTCCATTTACTCTTATAGAATTTCCTAGCAGAGGCTTTATGGGAAGATACCAAACTTTTTCGAACTGGAGAGGAAAGCCTGGAATGTCTAGCCATCATTGGAACTGGGGAACCCATGTGGTCAGTTTGAGACCTACAAGATCTGGGTGAACTGTCCTGATGGATGAGTCGGGAGGTCTGGACTAGTATCCAGCATCCAAGGAGGACATATTAAGTGAGACCAAAGAAAGGGAAACCAAACCTGTCAAAGCCAAAAGATAGCAATGAGGATTGCACTGCTCTTCAACCATTGTGCCTTCTGAAGAAATTTGGGGAAAACAGGTAGGGGAGGATAAGCGTAAAGCAGACCAGAGGACGAAACATGAACTAGAGCATCTCTCAGTGACTGTCCTTGAAGAGGGATTAGGGCAAAGAACCTGTTGCATTTGTTGTTGGAAAGGGACCCAAATAGGTCACAGTAAGGCTGACCCCACTTGTGGAAGATCATGTTTGTCACTGATTGTTTGACAGACTAGCTGTGAGGCATGAGCATGGCAATGCTGAGCCTGTCTGATAGACTGTTGGACTTCCAACTGCTTCCTAGTAGCAATGCACATACTGGGGAAGAGATCGCCCACTGCCAAACCCTCACTGCTTTTCGACAAAGGGGGTAAGATATGGTTTGCTCTTGTTTGTTGATGTACCAGACTACTGATATGTTGTCCCTTTGTACTGCAACAGTCCCTAGAGGGAAAAAGCTCTGAAAGGCCTGCAGCCCTAGAAGCACCTCTTTCATCTTTAGGACACTGATATGCTGATTGGTCTCTTGTATCGACCACATGCCTCAGACCATCCATCCCAAGAAATGCACCCACCTCACCTCAACTGGGAGGCATCCATGGTCAATGTGGTGCTTGGGGGGGTGGAAGGATAAACAGACACCCTTGTTCAATTTCTTCTGAGTGGACCCACCAAAGAAGAGAATTTCTGCACACACATTTGAGACAGTTTTGTGGGATAACTCAAGGGTTAGCCATTTAAAGGATCACTACACCATGGAATCCACTGGAGGATTCTCATGTGTAAGCTAGCTGTGGGAATAGGAATTTATGTACTTACCATAATGTTTCATCTGTGTGGTTGATCTTCATTTATCCTTGATCTTTGGGACACGGTTCTGATCCTTGGAATTGGCTTGGCCGTTACACAGCTCGTACAAGCCAAAAACTCTTCAGCTAAGATTCTACCCACAATACCCCTCTCCAGATTACCTCAGATTGAGTTTGCAGCTACACAGAAAGACCGAAGAATATGAATATGGATCTGAAGAGGCTCTGTCCATAAGCAAACCTGATGAAGTTACAAGGACAAGCATCTGATCCTCCAAAAAGTCTGCAGGAGGGGGAAGAAGGGTGGGGTGCCAAGGATAAATGAAGATTGACAACACAGATGGACTTTTATGGTAAATACATAACTTCTTTATCTGATGTCAGTCTTCTTTTATCCTTGACCTTTGGGACAGAGTCCCCAGCTACTTTATACTGGGTGGTCTTATGGAAGGATATCCTTGAGAACCATAGAGCCAAAGGATGCTCTTCCTCTGGAGACCAGATCCATTTTGTAATAAATGATAAAGGTATGTAGAGTAGCCCATGTTGCTGCTGCGCATACTTCATCCATGGAAACCTTGGAATGGAAAACAGCAGATGTGGCTATTGCCCTAGTAGAATGTGCTCTCACTGGTGCTGGTAACTGGAGATTATTTTTATTGTATACAAAAGTAATAAAATCTCTTAACCACCTTGACATGGTGACTTTTGAAACAGATTTCCCCCGGAGATGGACTGGAAAAGGAGATAAATAACTGATCCGATTTTCTAAATTCTTTAGTTCTGTTGAGGTAGCAACACAAGTATCTGTGAACATCCAGCAAATGCAAGCAATACCTTTGCTGGAAAAGTTTGGAAAGAAAACATCAACGGTTTGGTTAATATTAGTTTCTGGGACCACCTTAGGAAGAAAAGATGGGTTGGTTCTTAAAGAAACCCTGTCCTTATGAAAAATCAAATACGGGGTTTTGAAGATAGTGCTAGTATTTCAGAAATACTTCTGACAGAGGTAATGGCTATCAGAAAAATGGTCTTCCATGAAAGAAACTAAGTGACAGGTAGCCACCGGTTCAAAATTGTAAAGTATCAAAGATGCAAAACTAAAGATAGATCACAAATAGCTATAGGGTATTTAAGCAGTGATTTCAACTGCAAGGCTATCTTCATGAACACTTTACACAATCTATGGGAAATTAGTGAATGGTCTTCAAAGCCAATATGGAAATTGGAAATAGCACCTAGATGGACCTTAATAGCAAAAGCAGATGCTCCTTGTCTGAAAAGTATAGCTAAAAACTCCAATACATTTTCAATTGGTAGAGAAAAGGGGTTAAGACCATTATTGTGCACCAAACAGAAAATCTTTTTCACTTGCTATGGTAAAGTTCTCTGGTGGAACGTCTATGGGAAGCCAGTAAAATTCTTTTGTCCGGAGAAGGTAAATTTTTCTGCCTGGTGGCTAACAGAATTAGAGGGGGCAAGTTGTAAGCTTGAGGTTCTGAAGATCGGGGTGCACCAGTCCCTGTGGATGAGATAGAAGATCTGGAACTGGGTCCAGAATCCATGGACAGTCAATTAGATGAGGCCACAGAAAAGGGAAACCACACTTGAGGCTAAAAGGGTACAATGAGGATCACCTTGCTTCTCAACCTGCTGTCTTTCTTTAAGAAAAGAGGAATCAGTGGGAAAGGGGAAAGGCATAGAGTAGTCCTGAGGGCCAGTTGTGAAGGAAAGCATCTCTCAGGGACTCCCCCTGAGGGGGAATTAGGGAAAAGTAGCTGCTGCACTTTTTGTTCAGGAGTGATGCAAACAGGTCACAGCAGGGCTGGCTCCAGTGACGGAAAATCTCCCTCGCCACTCTAGGATTGAGTGACCACTCATGAAGCAGGAGAATGCATCTGTTCAGTTTGTCTGCTATCATGTTCGAGCTCCCTGGGATGTACGTTGCTATCAGAAAGCGGTTGGAGGATATCACCCATTGCCACACTCTGAGAGGTTCTCGACACAGGGGTTAAGACTTGGTTCTGCCCTGTTTGTTGATGTACCAGACTACTGACATGTTGTCTGAATGAATTGCAATCATTCCTAGAGGGAGAAGAGTTTGGAAGCCTTGCAACGCTAAGAGCACTGCCCTCAGTTCCAGAACATTTATAAGCAGATTGGCCTCCATCGGGGACCAGGTGCCTTGGACTGGTTCTTCCCAGATAATGCTCCCCCACCCTATCTGGGAGGCATCTGTGGTCACTATGGCCTTGGGTTGAGGTGGAAAAAAGTGACAACCTAATAGAATTTCTTCAGATTCCATCCACCAGGATAAGCCCTTCTTGCAATGACTGGTGATTAAAATGGAATGAGTCACTGGATGGGTCAGGATGGACCATTGGGATGCCAAAAGCCACTGCAGTAGTAGTCTCATGTAGAATCTTGTTAGTGGAACTAAGGTAATGGCAGCTGCCATGGGCCCTAAGGCTTAAAGCACTAAATGTGCAGGTACCTTGCTGATGGAGAGAATGGCTTTTACTTGGGATCTGATCTTTTGCAGCCTGTGTAAAGGAAGGGAAGCTGTGCAATTGGTGGCATTTAGACAGGCTCCTATGAACTCTAGATCTTGAGTCAGACTTAGTTGAGATTTTCAGTGGTTCACTGTAATACCCAGGCAAGCAGACAGGCAAAGAATGAAGTCTGTTGCGTGAAGCAGTAGATGCCTGGTAGGAGCGGTGATAAGCCAGTCATCTAGAGATGGAAAAACCTGGAATCCATGCAGTTCAAGTGAGCTGCCACTGCTTCCAAACACTTGCTGAACATCCTAGGGGCTGTGGTGAGGTTAAAGGGCAGCACTCTGAACTGAAAATGACTAGCTCCTAGCCGAAAGCGGAGGAATCTTCTGGAGCACTTGTCCATTTTTTGTGTCGTAATACGCGTCCTGAAGATTTATAGAACAAATCCAATCGTCTTCCTCAAAGAAGGGTAGGATAGACTGAACCGTCACCATCCAGAATTTTGTTTGCTGAACAAACTTGTTTAGAAGGGTGTGCTCCAAAATTGGTCTCAAGTCCCCTGTCTTTTTTTGTACCAAAAAGAACCTTGAGTAAAATCCAGATCCTACCTGGTCTGGTATGACTTCTTAGATGACTTTTTTCTAGCAGATTTTGAATTTCCAGAGCTGCTTGATCACCCTGACTGGGTGGAACATCGGGGGGGGGGGGGTCATTTTCTTGATCTTGGAATGAGAGTGAAGGGAATGTGGTAACCTCTGGCAATAATACTTTGCACCCAAGTATCTGTTATTTGCTGCCAGGCCCTCAAGTGCAAAGAGAATCTTGCCCAGACTGCCTCCATAGGTAAGCAATTGGGCTCCCTTTCAGGAGTGTTGCTAGGGTTTTCCCAGAGAAAGGCTCTCTGAAACCCTGATTCTGCAGGCTACCTCTGCCGCAGGGTCAGCGCCTTCTATTGGAGCTCCCCTCTCTGCCCCAAGGGGAGCCATCGCCACATGGGTCCTGAAAACGTCCTTGGGATATTTTGAACCACATCTTCATGCTCTTCAGGTTCCTAGAATATGACCGTTGGGGAGCAGAAAAATGTATGCCTACTGCAGATAGGGCCTTTCCATCTTTCTCTCACCCGGCTAATGTTTCTTTGACTTTGGGGATGAATAAGGAAGATCCAGCAAAAGGAGCATTGATGAAAGAAGACCTAAATGGCCCTGCAAACTCACACAAGTGCATTCAGGTGTGATGCCTTATGGCAATGCTGAAACCCGTTGCCCTTGTCGTCCCTTTGGCTGCATGCACAATGAGCACCATGGATGAGTTGGAAATAGACTCCAAGGTAGCTAGCTAGGAGGCCACTTTATCTTGGACCTCCTCAGACACATCTCCTGCAAGGGTATCTGATAACTCCTTGATCAGATCCCTCTGGGGCCTAGCAAAATGTGCCATCAAATTCATGGACCTTAAAGCGAAGGTCAATGCATATACCCATTTTCCAAATCTGTCCACTGCCCTGGACTCTCGATTAGGGGTATGAATAGTGGAACTCTCTTCTGCCATTTCCTTTTTGGTGGCAGCTGCAGCCACTATGGCATCTACCACTAACTCCTTAGCCCAATGCTGGTCGTTCCCTGGAGCTGAGAGAATTTTGTCTGGTCTCCTGAGAATTGTCTCTATGGAGTCAGGGGCCTTCCAAGCCCACTGAGCCATCAATTTAATAAGATAGTCTGTGGGAGGGGTCACCCAAGAAATAAATGTGTGAGCAACAAAAGCCTGCAGGTACACTGACTCCTCACAGATAGGGTCTTTGGGCTTCCAGTTATCCCTCTGCTTCAGGATTTCCAGGATGTTTGCAAAGGAGACAGCTGCTGGGGTTTACTAGGGGGAACCCTCTCCATCACTGAAGTCAGGGGAATCTAAGTGTCCCCTCTTACATGTCTTTTTCTGGAGTGGCTCCTCAGTGGAAATCTATGAGGAGGACTTGGAAGAAGAGGGGTCATGCACAGGGGTTTCCTGCAGTTTTGGTGCTCGCGATCCAGGCATGCAGGTTGGTGGCAGATCTGACCGAGACGGGTGCTGGGATAAAACCCTGATGTGGAAGGGGCCAGCTGAGAACCTGCAGAGGTGAGTACCCTCTCTATTAACTGGAAGGCAGGTCCCCCTGAAGAGGAATGGGAGCCCAGAACCGAGGAGGACAACCTTGGAACTGAGGTCACATCCTGCTCCTAGAAACCGACCCCCAAAGAAGGAGCTGAGGAAAAGCCCACATTAGCCGAAGTTCCAAGAGTCAAGGGCAACACAGAAGAAAAAACAGGAGTCGACCAGAACCCTCAGACCCAGCAGCGAGGCGATGAGCCCAAAAGTCCATCAGTTCCAAAAGAACTGAATAAGTCAAGGCAGATCCTGGAACCAAAGGGGTAAATCCTGTCAGCACCAGAACAACCAGGACCGGAGGAATCAGAGTTGTAAGTTCTAAGCCCTCAAAAAGATTAGAAGAGGAAGATTTAGGGGGGTCCTGGCAGAAAAAGCCCCATCTCCAGAAGGGAGTGGGGGTCAGGGAACAGACTAAGACCCCCTAGTCACAAGGAGCTGATCCACCAACCTCACATCGACTTCAGTCAGACTCCTAGAGGAATGGACAGAGAAGCCTGAGGGGGATTCTAGTCTATCTAACAACGGACTTGGGAGCTGTCCCATGAAGGGGTCAATAGAAGTTGAATACCTTGTCCTGGGTGCATCAATTATATTTGCTTTTGGTGCATATGATGGTATGGATTCCAAAATTTCTGGAAGCATTACAGGTGGAGCCAGTACCGATGAGTAAGCCACAGATGTCGGTACCGAGGTGATTGACACCAAGATCTGTGGTGCCGAAGTAGCTATAGCAGATGGTGCAGAGGAAGTTGGTTCCATAAGTTTTTTGATTTTAGCCTTTGGCAGTGGGAGCTGACGGTTTGTGCCTTTTGGCTGCCAGAGCCAAAGGGGATGATTCCTCTTATGCCCAAGTTCAAATTTAGGGGAGAGGAAGGAGATGATGTGTTGGACTTGGACAGAGGTTCCTCAAAAGAGGACTTAATTAAACCATTTAGAACTAATTTGTTTTTCCTTTCCAATAGGGTCTGGTAACTGAACACTTGACAATCAAATAGTCTTGCTGAAGATGTGCCGGGCCCAAGCAGTACACAAAAGAAGAAAGCCCATCAGCGTCAGGCATCTTCCTTCCACAACCCTGGTATTGTTTAAAACCTGCGGTCCCTTTAGATTTATCCACCATGTTGACTATGGAACAAAAAAACAGAGTCAGCAGACAGCAGTCACACACACACACACACACACACACACACACACAGAAGAAAAAGGAAAGCTACTAACAATGGGAGCCCTAAACTACCCTAACAATGGGAGGGGGAGGGAAAGTACTACCAACGATGGTAGGGAAAGACTACTGTAAGGTAAAAATAGCTCACTCATTCATCAAAAGAAAGTGAGAATGAAACTAGCTGAGGAAAAAAAGAACAACAAACAATGGTAGAAAAGAACACTGAAGTGTAAGGGACAGGGATACACAAGGAAAAAGGCTAAGTGGGTAGAAAGAATAAGTAAGCAGAAAAATAGAGAGAAAATGAGTAAAACTAAGAAATTTCTACTTAACTTGTGAGGGAATCTGGCTGACCCATCTTGTGACAAGACTGGCAAAAGTGATCTGGGGTAATCTGGAGAGGGGTATTGTGGGTACAGTCTTAGCTCACAAGTTTTTGGCTTGTGTGAGCTGTGTCATGGCCAAGCTGATTCTGAGGAATGGAACAGTGTCCAAGGTCAAGGATAAATGAAGATTGACAACATCAGATTCAAATTTATAGTGGTAGCCATCAAACCTAATGCTAATTAGTCTTGCTATGGGCGTTGGAATGGCAAGGACCTGCCTGACATGTATTCTCACTATAAGAATTCTGTTCTGAGGCAGGAAAGATAGACAAATGATTGTGTCCAAGCAAACCCTATAAAATCTATCACTTGTACTGGTTGCAGATGAGATATTTGCATGTTAATGGTGATTCTCAATGCAGGTGCTAGGAGGAGCAGGAAATCTCTGGCTTTTACTAGTAGATGCCTGGTTGGTGCAGTCAGAAGCCAGTCATCCAAAACAGGGAAATACTCTGAATCCAAGAAGTCTTCAGTGAGCTGCTACCACTGCTATACATTTGGTGAACACCATGGGGGCTGTGGTGAGACCAAAGAGTAGGACTCTCAACTGGTAATGACTGACTCCTAGCTGGAAGTGGAAATACCTTCGTGAGTGTTTGTTCATTTTGATGTGATAGTACATATCTTGAAGGTCAACTGAGCACATCCAGTCATTCTTCTGTAGAAGAGGTAGAATAAACTGGACTGTGACCATCTGGAATTAGGAGTTCTTTACAAACTGGTTCAGATAAGTTAGGTCCAGAACTGGCCTTAGGTTTCCTGTATTTTTGCACCAAAAAAAACCCTGAGCAAGTTCCAGATCCTGTTTGGTCTGGTGGAATCTTCTGGATGACTATTACACCTAACAATTTTGCAATTTCTTGAGCTATTAATTCCCTTTGATAGGGTGGAACATCTAAGAACATTTTCTTTCGTTTTGCTGAAAATTGTAAAAATGGAATGAAGTATCCTCTGGATATGATCCTTTACACCCAGAGATTGTTTGGATTGCTAGCCAGACGTCTTGGTGCAAGGATAGGTGCCCCTTTGACTCCCTCCAAAGAGGGACAGTCAGGCAACCTTTCAGGAGCACTGGAAGGAAGTGTCTGAAAAAGAATCTTGAGACCCTTGATTCTGCAGACTCTCTCTGCTGTGCGAGTGGTGGCTACCATTATACTTGTTTCCAACCTCTGCCTCTGGGGGGGAATCTCTGTGTGACTCCTGGAAAGGACTTTGAGATTTCCTGAACCACAAATTCTCATCACCATGTTGATTCCTAGAAAAAGGTCTCTGTAGGGTATAAAAGTGAATTCCAATGGCAGACAAGGTCTTGCCATCCTGTTCACTCCAGCAGGTAGTCTCTTTCACTGTTGGGCCAAACAATGACGATCCACCATAGGAAGCACTGATGAATGACACCTTGAAAAGTTCCATAAAGTCACATAACCACATCCAGGCATGTCTCCTTATGACTATGCCTGAACTGGCCTCCCTCGAAGTACCCTCTGTGACATGTGAGGTTAATCTTATGGACGCATTCGAGCTGGAATGCAGGGTGGCCATTCTTGAGGAAAAGATTTTCTGTTCCTCTGCAGACATGGGCCCTGGGGCAGAATTAGAGAGTTCCTTGATTAAGTCCCTCTGTAATCTGGTGGAGGTATGATTTTCGTACCATTTAAAAGAGCTAATACATCTAATGTCCTTATTGAACTAAAACAATTTTTACTAAAATGTTAATGCATTAACTCCTATTTTGTCCATTCTAAGAGCATCTAGTACTTTCAACCCCCCTTACATCTGGGATACAACTCTATTGCAAACCTATTTCATCCTTCACTGGGTGCATATTTACTGGTAGTATTTAGTTGTTTTACTCATGACATTGTACCCTTATCACACCACTTTTTTTGGGTTATCAACTCTATGAGAAGCTTTGTGAAATACATTTAAGAAATAATCTGGGTAATTGTGATATTATTTGTAAAAAAACAAAAAAAAAAACGTGTGTGTGTGTGTGTGTGTGTGTGTATATATATATATATATATATATATATATATATATATATATATATATATATACACACACACATATATATATATATATATATATATATATACACACACACACACACACACACAGACTATAGATATATATATATATATATATATATATTTATATAAAATATATATATATATATATATATATATATATATATATATATATATATATATATATATATGATCCGTGCTGTCTACCGAGCGACTGTTTTCACCAAAAGTTAAATGGCTGAGCACACTTTCGCGAAAGTGCTTTTCACCGAAAATGCACTTTTGTGACAGTGTGCTAAAAAAAAGGGAAATGGATGTTGGTGAGATCGCGGCACAGTGGGGATAAGGGAATCGATCTACTAATATTGAACCACACAATGTCGAACGTCCCAGGGAAACGCATCCCTCGGCCAGAACACAAAAAATATTACTTTACATCTAAATTAAGTTTTGGGCTGTGCCCTCCACAACCCCCTAACTAAATATACCAACTCTAAGATCACTCAACAGTAGGGAAACAGAAAAATCTGGCAAACGGCCAAGGGAAATCTTTCCCTGTGTGGAATTGGCCATTCAACGTTTTCTGCTTTTGATATTAGTAGATTGATGTTTAGGTGTTCAATCACCTAAACATTCGGCCTTCTAATATAGACCCAACTCCTAGAATACCTACCATCTTCGAAATCCCTAAGATACATAAACAACTTGATAATCCTCCTCTATGTCCAATAGTGGACACAAGAGGATCCATTACACGTGGATGTTCAAAATATTTGGATGAAAAATTAAAGGGACTCCTTAAGGACAAGGTACAGGTGTGTAAGGATTCCTGGGAGTTTCTCAGTAAGATAAATCAGAGTTCCATGAAGCAGATATCCTTATTACAGTGGATGTTAAGGATCCACTGTCATCCCCCATGGCAAAGACCTGGAATGATTTAGAGAATTCTTAGAAAAAAAGACAGGTGGAAAATCAAAAAGTAACTTTATATGAGCAACTGCTTGAAATGCTACTAAAGAACAATTTTATAATATCTGAAGAGCACTATTTTCTACAAACAAATGGGGTGGCAATGGGCTCATCTTGTGGGTCCCTTTTTGTAAACATTATCATGATAAAATGGGAAACTGAGTTTTTTTTTTTTTTTTTTAGGGAGAGTTTAAGAACTCCTACTGACTTTATTTACAATACCTGGATGACCTCTTTTTTCTATGGAAAGAAGAAAAGGAAATAACTCAACCATGAGAGCAGCAAAAATGACTACCAGGGATAACTTTTATTTTAAGAGTGCAACCTCATAACAACGTTTCTCAAAAGATGCAAAACTGAATATATGGTTAACAACCTGATGTTTGAAGTGATTAATAAGAGAGAGAGAGAGTAATCACTTTTACCCATTCTAGCCCCCAAAAATGAGGGACACCGTTTGTCCCCGGTAAATTTTATGAGCCAAGGCACTAATACACTACATCAGAATTCTTTTATCACTACATTTAATAGTGAAAGTCACATTATAAAAAAGAATTTTAGAAAATAATTGGTCCATTTTTTAGCAACAACAAAGAAACAAGAAGGAAAAAGGGGGAGAAACCTAGAATAGTGTACAGAAAGGCCCAACATAAAGAACTTGCTAGAAAGACCTACAATGAGTTCCAAACATAATAGGTTAAAATGTGTTCATTGTAATTATTAAAAATGTATAAAAGTTTGTGACCAATCTGAAATCAAGAAGCTTAGGTGTATTAAATAAGATCAACTCAACTGTGTTAGTAAAGGGGTAATATATGCTGCCCTCTATTGAGACTACCCCAGTTTTTACTCTAGAAAAACCGAGTGGATGCTCAAGGAACAGATTTGTGAACACATTTATTATATTAAAAAACAAAGGACAACTAATGCACTATTTAAACACATTTTTCTATATTTTGAGCACGAGTTTAAATTTATGATTTTTAGAAAAAGTAACTCCAAGTATTAGAGTGGGGACCATGGCCATTACAACTTGAGAGGAGAGGATTTGATATGGTGACTGTCCCTTAACGCTTATTGTTGGCCAGGCTTAAATGACCTTGCTTCAATTGCAAGTATCTTAAACTTAAAGGCACTGTCTATATAACATTGACTTTAGAATTGTGTTTATTTCATAACTTATTTTTGAACTTGTATTTTGAACAAGTGCTGTATTATTTTTATGGTTCCTAAGTGCTAGGAAGCATATTATTTCTTGCGACTGTCATCGATTTTAGCAACTGGATATATATATATATATATATATATATATATATATATATATATATATATCTATATATATATATATATATATATATATATATATATGGTTTACCTTCAAAATGTCGAATGCCATAATGTCTAATGTTCATTAGGTTGAAAAAATAACATCTAAATCCAAAACACTGAATGATCAAAATGTCTAAAATCATTTAATTGAAAAGGCAATGAGATCACCTCTACTATTTTGCAGGGGGGCGTACCCCCCATGTGGGGGCTGTGCCCCCTACTTAAATATACAAACTGCGATATCGCTCTAAAGTACAGAAATGGGAAAATTTAATCATTTCGACATTGTGAGTTTAGACTAATTTTATTTCAACATTTTGATCATTCAATATAGTGCATTCAACCAATTCATTTTCAACCATTTAGCATTCAACATTTTGAAGGTAAACCTATATATGTGTGTGTGTGTGTGTATATATATATATATATATATATATATATATATATATATATATATATATATATATACACACACACACACACACTTTTTTTATTTTATATTTTATTAGACATAACTGCATTTAGTAAATACTAATGAAGAGGACAGAATATATTTATTCACAGTTTTGATATTCATGCATTTTGTTATATATATATTTTTTATATGACTTTTGAGAATATTTGTGAGTTTACATAATGGGTTTACTAGTGCTTTATCTTTTCTTAGGTTAAAATCTGTATTAAGAGTATATCACTTTAAATGGGTTCCTATCAGCAGACCGAAGATGCATGTTTTCGAATGCTTCTTGGTCGAATTGACAAAACATAAACTGCAAAATATCGAAGCGGCATGTAAGCGAATTCTTTCCCTGGGAAAGAATTCGCTTGGCTGCTTCGGTACTTTGCCGTTTTCGGCACTGTCATGCGGGCTCAGAGTTGGTATATTTAAGTAGAAGGGGTGTGGGGGACAAAGCCCCCAACTTAATCTCATGTTTTAATGTGCTTACTTTTTTTTTTTTTTTTTTTTTTTTTTGTTGGAACAGCGATTTTTTTCCCTTGGAAAAAAAACACTCTTCTGACAGTTCGGTTTTTGTAAGCTTACACTTACATGGGGTCGATTAATCGCCGTTCGCTTACCTAAGCGTTCAGTGATGTAATATAGACCCCTTTAAATCACAGAAGTTAGATGAACATGTGACTTTTGGAGGGCTATTTAAATACCTGATTTTTAACTTGTATTTTTATCTGATGAAGTCCTGTAGGTAACGGGACAAAAGTGCTTATTCTATGGTATTAAAGTAATTTATGCAGAGTGCAGAGCCTTTTTCAATGATTGTGATATCCTTCTGTGGATTTATTTGGTCCTTGTTTGCTTGTGGAAGTCTGTAATCTGGTGAAGTGTGCCAGGTAATTCAGTGATCGCAATGTGAAAGTCGCTGATGCATAAACCCACTTCCCCAATCTGTCCAAAAGCCTAGACTCCCTGTTGGAGGGGATGGACAGTGGAGCTCTGTTCTGTAAGCTCCTTCTTTGTGGCTGCCACAAAAACTATGGCATCTACAGGAATTCCTTTTGTTCAGTGCTATCTGTAGAGGCACTAAATATTTTATCTGGTCCTTTTGGGACAGGTTCCATGAAATCCATTTCCTTCTATGCCCTGTGGGAGACAAGACCTATAAGCTCAACCCACAGGGGAGTAAACCAAGAGGTACATGGGTCAGACCCGAAGGCATGCAAACACAGTGATTCCTCCTGGGAAGGGTTTAGGGGAGACCAACCACCCTTCTGGTTAAGGCTCTCTAGGATATCTCCTAATGAGACATCTTCAAGTGGAGATCTAGGGGACCCTTCCTCCTCATCAAAGTTGGTGTCTTCTGTGAGGGATTCCTGTGGGGAATCCAAGTGCTTCCTCTTGTACGTTCTCTTGAGAGGAGTCTCTTCAGTGGGATGTTTCTCTGAGGTGTCAGAAGAGACATGGAGCTCCATAGGTGGAACTGTTTGGAAACTCTTGGGCTGGCTGTCCCTGAGGTGGAAGATGTGAAGGCTCAGACACAGGATACAGAGAAGGAGCAGGGAATGGATCTGAAGACAGGTGAGTCAACACTACTCTCAGCTGAGAGAAGACTCTCTCCACCACCTCAAAGGCAGAGGGACCCAGATAGATCAAGGACAATCCCTCCAGAGCTGACAGACTTGGAGTAGACAATCCCAGAGTCTCCCCAATCCCCCACACTGAGGGAGGAGTTGGAGCTGAACTATCAAGCACTGAGGCTCAGAGAGAAAGAGACAGCTCTGAAACTGCTTCAGCTCTGACAGCCGCCGTGCTCCAATAGAGTCAGAGCCGATCAGGTCAGGGGAGGTAGTGGAAGAAAGAACTGTCAGATCCAACATGTTGATTCCCAGAGCCTTGGAATCCATGGAATCCAAATGGATGACTGGATCGAAGCACTAACAATGGGAAGAAAAGCAGGCTGATGGGTCATGGATGCAGTGGGGGACAGAGCTGGTAAAACCCCCATCTGGATCTGTGTCCTGAGGTATTTTCTCATCATCCTATCCACTTCTGCTTCTGAAAGATTATGAGAGGACCTAACAGAACAGGATCTGGAGGGTGGCCTAGAGGACTTTCTGGGAGATGCCTGTAAAAAAAAGTGACCTTAACCTCTGGGACACCAGTTTCGGGGAGAATCTGCGAACACTGATCCAAGGTGATGTAGAGGTAGACTGTTTTGGATATGACAGTTTTGGAATATTTTTGGAGGTTCTGAAGACAAATTATGTATAGGAGTCCAGGCAGGAGAGCTCATGCAGTGATCCCTGGGCTACTTGGAGTTTTCAGTGGGGGGTTTGAGCCCCTGAATAAGTACCTATGAAGGAAGCTGAAGCAGGGAGGAGACCTTTTAAAATAAATGTGTTCCTCCGATCGCTATTAGCCCTTTGATTGAAGGCCACACAAATAGCACATTGGGAATCCAGATTTGCTAGGCATAAACAATAAATGCACTCCATGTAGGCATCGGAATAAATCCAGATGGTTTATCTGCCATACTGGAAAAAATGGAAGAGGTAAAGTACAAATAAAATAAATTTTTATTTAAGAAAATAGAAAAAAAGAAAAAAAAACCTACCAGCAATGGTAGTTAGGAGATATATCAACAGGTATACGGAAAGAGAAAAAACTACTGACAAGAAATTAAAATAATTATCAAAAAGGTAACATTATAGAGGTAAGGAAGGAATATGAAAAAAAAATATATATAGACACATATATATATATATATGCACATACATACACACACACACACACACACACACACACACACACACACACACACACACACATATATATACATGGGTACGTATCACTTCACCTAAACTCATTTAATCTAAACCAAATCACCTAAAGTTCATTTCACCTAAAACTCATTTCACTGACAAGTAGCACAATAAGGCAAATCAAAGGTATATGTCTTTTTCCCCACTGTAGTGCGATCTTGGTTTTAGTATACATAGTTGGGGGGGGGTGTGCAGCCCCCCACATATTTTGGTCTTATGTTGTCTAGTTTTGTTTTACATTATTTGGTAAAAGCCAACTAGGTGGGGCGCTACGTCCCCCCCAATGTGGGGGGGCCCCCCTTACTATATATACTAACACTAGGACTGCACTACATTCGGGAAAAAGTCATATACCTTTGATTTGCCTTATTGCACTACTTGTCAGTGAAATGAGTTTTAGGTGAAATGCACTTTAGGTGATATGGTCTTGGTGAAATGAGTTTTAGGTGAAGTGATGTGTACCTATACATATATATATATATATATATATATATATATATATATATATATACATGAAAATCTTGGAGGCACTGCTCGGGACCGAAACACAAAATGTGAAGCAGATAAAAATGAAAACACCATGACCACAAAATTTAGTGCTTTCATTCCATTTTAATTACAAGAACTTCATCAGAAAATAAAATGTGCAACAAACGACTAGTATAAATACCAACTACTTGATTGTTCAACTAGTCATAGTGCAACAACGTAATTATTCAATTAATTAATTCATTTCATTACAAAAAATGGAAAATATTACAAAAAACAACAGACTGAATGTGAATGAAAGGGGAAGGGAAAGGGATGTTGGATACTGACTGTATGATTTTTAATTTGCCTGAACATATCTTTACAGACCATGAAATTGCTATTCTATCAAAAGGGTTTTCATTTGTTCCTATCAAACATGCAAATTACACTGATCTCATTGTTGATTTTAAATTGTTAGAAAATGAAACCTTAAATATGTTACACCAAGTTAAACAACAAAGAGTAAAGGTTAAAAACAGAAAACCTAGTACATTTAATCCTAGCCCGAATCCTACATTAAATGTGTTTGCGAAGTCTTATGAATTAGAATGACAATTTATGTAAAAACAAAACTGCTAAGTTGTTTCATTTAAGTAAATTTCAAAGAGAAGCTCTTAGAAGTCTGAGGTCATATAGACATCTTAGATACATGAAAGCTGATAAAGGATGCGAAATTGTTATTATGGAAGAGAAGCGTTATAATGCAGAAATGTTAAGAGTTTTATCTGATCAAGCATTTTTTGAAAATGTTAATAAAAGTGTGGTAATAAAAAGTTTCAATATGATTAACAAAGAATTATTTAAGCTTTTCAACCAAAGATATATAGATTATGGTACATACGAGTTTTTCACTGTTGAGCCTGAAATTGGATGGATTTTCGGTATTTCGAAAATCCACAAAAGCACTACTAGTCCACCCTTTAGGGTGATTGTTTCTAGCCCTAAGAATAAAACCACGACCATTTCTTACTTTTTAGATAAGGTGTTAAACCCAACAGTACAACAAAGTGTTTTTTTTATTACAGATTTTTGGTGTTTTCTTGAACAGTTAAGAAAATATAAGTTCACAAGGAATGAAAAATGTTTATGCTCAGTAGATATTACGTCACTGTACACCAGTATAGATCTTAAAGATGGTTTACAGTTTATGATGTTATACCTCAACCATTTTAGCTCTATGGACAATATTACCAAAAAGTTATGTTAGTTTCTTGCTAAAGAATGTTTTATGTGGGCAAAACTAATAGGTGCTTGAGAGATTGGATACGTGAGCATCTTTATAGTATCTGAAGAAATGATAGCAAAAATGCCCTTGCTAAACATGTTACCTTGATGGGAAATAATCATCATTTTAAATTTTCAGTATTGGAGATTTGTCAGCCTAATGTTAGAGGTGGTGATATAATAACTAAAACTGAATGTCAAGAGGTAAAATGGATGTTACTTTTACAAGCTACAGGTGTTAAGGGGTTAAATGAGTTCATTCCCCTTAAACCTATTTTAAAGTCACGTGATTTACAGCATTAATGCGTGTATTATTTAAATTGTAACTGCTATTTTTATGTAGATCTGAAGAACTACTCTGTTATGTACGAAAGCGCTAATCTTTTATTTTATTTATTCAATCAGTGCGTTTTATTGAATTCATTAAATTTTCTTGCACTACTGCAGGTTGGTTCATTTTGATCTTACTAAAGTAGCAATATATAATAATTTTTCTTTTTGTAAAGAGATTTAAAAAAAATGGAAGCAGCAATGGGCACACATGTGGCATCTTCTTTTGCCAATATAGTATTGTGTTGGTGGGAACAAAATTTTTTAGCATCTCATCCTTTTTTGCAATATGTGAAATGGTATAGGAGATTTATAGACAGACAATTTTTTTTTTATATGGGAAGAAAGTGAAGAGGAATTTGATATGTTCCTTCAATCCATTAATTTTAGTCTCTCATGGTTGAAGTTTACAAAAGGAGTTTTTGGGTTGAAGGTGAATTATTTAGATTTAGTTATTCAGATGGATTTAACAAAAAGATGTTTTCATAGTACAATTTTTTGGAAAGAGACTTTCAGAAATAATTATTTGCACTTCTACAGTGGTCATCCTAAGTTCATGAAATTAAATGTTTTTAGGGGCCAAATTATTAAAGCTAGTAGAATTATTAATGATGATGAAGAGTTTTATGGAGAAGTACAAAGATTTATTAGGTATTTTGTAGAAAGAAAATGTCCTTTTCAAGATCTGATAAGTATTTCTGATTATGTAATAAGAGAACAAAATAATAAATTTCTCCCCATTCTTAGAAATGGGATAGAATTTAATAATGTTAACAAAACAGAAACAGGTGATGATAAAGTCTATTCATTTCCAGCAGCCATTTCCAGTGATAGCACCTTTATCAAGAACATACTAAAAACAAACCAGAAAATAATTACAGGCAATCCTGACTTTATTAAGGTGTTGGGTAGCCAACCACAGTTTGTACTGAAGAAGTCAGTGAATGTTAAGGCAGTATTAGAGTTTCATCCAAGTTGCAATGTTACGTTATTTTTTAAGAGGGAAGGAACATTTGCCTGTGGTTTATGTAAGCAATATAGGTTAATTGGTGATACTAATATCTTGAAATTCCCTTATCTTAACAAGGTGGTTCAAGTTAAAGGATTCTATACATGTAATAGTAAGAATATAGTTTACATCAGTTTCTGTAGCACCTGTCATGAGTTTTACATTGGCAAAAGTGGTAGGCCACTTAAGATCAGAATTTGTGAGCATCTCAAAGTTATTAAAGATAAGTATAAAATGTATGCTTTAGGTAAACACAGAATAGTGTGTGAACATTTTAGAAAATTCTATTTTTTTGTTTTAGAAAGTACAGTTTTGTACCTACCATAAATGTAGATGTCCGAACAGGATAGCATCTGCAGTCATAACAAATGGGTTGTCCTGTCGTCAGGCAGCCCTTCGGTCGGCCGGATTCCAAAGTCTGGGTCCGGCTTCGGCTGATGTCGCACTTCACCCGACATCATCTCTGCTGGTCTTCGGGTATAAAGGCATCAGCCGACGCCATTTTCCTCAGTGTTTCTTGCCCCAGATGCCAGTTGTCCTCTTGGAAAGCTAAATTTTGGATAAATGCCAATGTTTCCAAAATAGTAGAAGGCAAACACAAAAAAATAAGCATGTATGTACATATATATAAACAAATACACCATAAGAGACTCCCCCCCCAGCTAGCTATTAGGAGGGTAAATACCCTAGGAGTACCACAGAGGGGAAGGAGGGTGGGTAATCCTGACTGCAGATGCTATCCTGTTCGGACATCTACATTTATGGTAGGTACAAAACTGTACTATGTCCTTCAAGGATGCATCTGCAGTCATAACAAATGGGTAGAATACCATAGCCAAACTAGGGAGGAGGAAGAAGAATTATGGTGTAGTTAGGATCCCTTGCAGTACAGCAGTGGCAAACCCTGCTTGGGATCTAGAGTATAGAGGTAAATTATAATGCTTGGCAAATGTATGCACGGAGGTCCAAGTAGCCGCCTCAATAATGTCCTTGGTTGCCACTCCTCTTAAGAAAGCTGTGGTAGTGGCTGTAGCCCTTGTAGAATGAGGTCTTATGTTCTGTGGAATTGGTTTTCCATGGTAGGAGTAACAGAATCTTATGCAATTTCCTATCCATTTGGAGATTGTCTGTTTGGAAATTGCTTTTCCTTCCCTTCCTGTTGCATAGGCTACTAAAAGCTGGTCAGTTTTTCTGTCACCTTTGGTTCTGTCCAGGTAGTAGCGTAACTGTCTATGTACATCCAAGGTATGCAGCAGTCTTTCCCCTGTTCTGTGGATTGGGAAAGAAGGTAGGTAGGTGGATTGCCTGGTTTAAAGACACTCTGGATACCACCTTAGGCATAAATGTAGGATTAGTTCTCATGGACACCCTATCTTGATGGAAGATTAGGAAGGGTTGTACTGCCATTAAGGCCTGTAGTTCCAAAACCCTCCTTGCTGAAGTAATTGCCAGTAGGAAAGCAGTTTTCCATGATAGGTGTTGAAGATCTGCTGTTGCTGCTGGTTCAAATGGAGGGAGTGTCAATTTTTCTAGCACAAAGTTCAAGTCCCATGCTGGTAATGGTGGTTTCCTAGGAGGTTTTACATTCTTGATCCCTCTGAGGAACTGCCTGAGTAGAGGATGCGAAAAGACAGGTGGATCGAAGCTGTATTCTGCTGAAATAGCTGATGCATGTATCTTGATGGAGGAATAGGACAGGCCTGTATGTAGAAGCTCTGCCAAGTACTCCAGGATGTTAGCAATATCTATGTTCGACACATCTTTTCCTCTTTCAGTACTCCAAATGACAAACCTTTTCCATTTTCCTGCATAGTTCCTTCTTGTTGAAGGTCTGCGGGCTTCAAGGATAATGTCTTTAACCCTTTGGGATAGGTCTGGGTTAGTTGCTGCTATGTGATGTTCCAGGCAGTAAGTTGCAAGGTTTTTAGGTTTGGGTGCATGATGTTGTAGTTGTTCTGAGTTAACATCAAAGGCATCAGGGGTATTGACCACATTCTCCCCTGAGACATGCTCCTCAGCAATGGATACCAGTGTTGTCTTGGCCAATTCGGAGCTATCAGGATTATCCTTGGACGTTCCTCTTTGATTTTCAGTAGTACCTTGTGCATCAAAGGAAGAGGTGGAAATGCATATGCTGTCAGGCCTTTCCAACTGAAGGATAGAGAGTCCACCTTCCATGCAAGTGGGTGGTATGTCCTTGTGCAGAATTTTTTGAACTGGTGATTGAGTGGGGATGCGAATAGGTCTATTTGTGGCATTCCCCATTTCTTTGTGACGGCCTTGAAGATGTCCGGGTGTAGCATCCATTCGTGAGCATCCGAGGTGGTTCTGCTTAACATGTCTGCTAGGGTGTTTTCTTTTCCCGGCACAAATATTGCCTGTAACTGGATGTTGTAGCTCAGAGCCATATTCCAAAGGTCCAGAGTCATTCTGCATAGGGGGTATGAATGAGTGCCTCCCTGTTTGTTGATGTACCACATGACTGTGGTGTTGTCTGTCCTTATCATTAAATGGCCTTCTTTGAGGAATGGTCTGAATTTCTGGATTGCTAGTTTTACTGCCAGCATTTCTTTTTGGTTTATGTGCAGGTGCAGCTGGTCTGGAGTCCACAATCCTTGTATGCATTTGTCCAACATGTGCGCCCCCCCAGCCTAGGTCTGAGGTGTCCGTTGTGATGGTTTGGCTTGCTTGAAAGTTGTGGAAGGGCAAGCCTGGGTTTAACTGTCATGCTTGAGCCCACCATAGGAACTCCTGTTTCAGGCATGGGATTAGTGGGATTTCAGTTTCTAAGCTGTGCCTGTGTTGAGACCATAAATTCTTTAGGTACCACTGTAGCTTTCTCATATGCAGTCTGGCATGTGGGACCAAGATTATGCATGATGCCATGAAGCCCAAGGCCTGCAGTACTTTTCTTGCTGTTAGTTTGTTCTGCTTTGTTAATGCCAAGAAGTAAAGAGGGAGCTGTTTTTGTTTTTCTGCAGTTAGGAATGCCATTTGTTTTACTGTGTCCAATTCCGCACCCAAGAATGTTCTTGTTTGGGATGGTATCAGTCTTGACTTTTGTAAATTGACTGTGTATCCCAGGGCTTGTAGTAAGCAAATGACTCTTTGTAAATCTGTTGTCAGCTTGCTTTTGTTGTCCGCTTGTAACAGGCAGTCGTCCAGGTATGGATAAATTTGGATTCCCTGTAGCCTGCAGTGAGCGATTACTGATGCCAGGCATTTTGTGAATACTCTGGGTGCAGTAGATAAGTCAAAGGGCAATGCTGAGAATTGATAATGCTCTGATCCTGCAAGAAATCTGAGGTATCTTCTGCAATTTGGTCGTATGGGGACGTGCAGGTATGCCTCCTTGAGATCTAGAGTTACCAGCCAACCCTCCTTGCCCAGCATGGGAAGAAGTTGCTGTAGGGTCAGCATTTTGAATTTTGGGACAATGATGTATGTGTTTAAGACGGACAGGTCGAGAATAGGTCTCCAACTTTTCTCTTTTCTTGGTACTAGGAAGAGTCTGGAGTAGAATCCTTTGCCCTGTTCTGTTATTGGTACTCTTTCCACAGCTCTCATCTTTGTTAATTGCGCTATCTGCTTTAGAGCTTCTGTTTTTTGATTTGGAGGTAAGTTTGGCATTCCTCTTTTTACTGGTAAGGTGTGGAAGTGTAACCTGTAACCTTGGTCTATGGTTTGCAAAATCCACTTGTCTTTGTGATATAGTGCCAATTTTTCAAAAATAAGGCTAACTTTCCGCCTAAAGGTGCTGCTATTTGCTCCCTGGTAGGCGGTGTCAGAGCCAAGTCACTGTGATTGTCCTGTTGCAGTGGCAGTGGTTGTGTCTGTGCCTCGGTTATTGCCTTGCCACTGTCGTCCTCTGTAGGCACCTCCTCTGGATTGATTTCTGCCTCTAGAGCGCCTATTCCTGCCTCTTTGAGATTTTGAGGAGTCTGGAAAGGACCAATTTTGGCAGGCCAGTTCCTGCTAAACCTTGGGGCTGAACCTGTAAGAAATCCTTAACTGTTTGTACAGATTTTGCCTTCTCTTCCATTTTCTTCATTACTTGCTGAGCAGGTGTACCAAATAGACTGGCCTTATCCATAGGAGCATCTAACAGCTTTGCTTTAACATGATCCGGCAAGACCTGTTCTTTCAACCATGCATGCCTTCTTATCACTGTGCCAGTCATGGCTGATCTAAATGAAGCCTCCAGTGCATCATAGCCACATTTTAAAGAATGGTTACTTACCTGCTGAATGTTATTCACCATTTCTAAAACATATTTCTTATCTAAGGAGTCATCAGAGGACAGCTTCTTAGTTAACTGATCAAGCATAAACTCTTGGTATTGGATCATATGAAACTGACAGTTTAAAGCTCTAGCTGAGAGAGTAGCAGAGGTGTAAACTTTTTCCCCCATCTCTCTAAGGACCTGGATTCCCTTTCAGAAGGAATAGGGTTTTTTGCTGAGGTCGAGGCTACTGCCTTAGGCCCCTGGGATATAGTCTCAGGATCTGCAAGTGGGGCCTTGTATAGGTGGCGATGAGTGTCTGGTACCCTGTAAAATCTATCTGGTTTGGCAGGGGCTGGAGGTAAAGTATCAGGAGCAGTGCAAACATCATTAAATGCATCATCCACAACAGGCAGTACTGGAGGTATAGCTAAGGGCCTATGTTGTGGTAAGTGCAGGAATGTCCTAAGCCTTTTTCTTGAATCTGAGAAATCTTGTCCCTGCCATTGGAATTGTTCTCTCATGGCATGTAAGGTTTCCCCAAAGGAAAATTCCTCTGGTGGAGAGGCAGATGGAATGGATTCTTCAGCATCGGAATCTTCATAAGTAGAAAAAGGAGCCTCTGGCTGATCTGTAATGTCTGAGTCATCCGAAGAATCATCAGAGGACACTGGCTCAGGGGGTTCTGCTCTAGGTCTCTTTTCTGGGGGCTGAGAGGCCCTGTCTGGGTGAGATTGGGATCCCCTAATTAAGGATATTAAATCCTCTGCCAGAGTAAGCATTTGTGAACTAGAAGTGGGCCTGTGTGAGGGGGGCTTAACAGGCACTGATTTAACAGTTTTGGCTGCTTTAGCCCTGGCAAAAGCCTTAATAGACATGGCTGGAGGAGGCCTAGCAGCACCACGTGCTGGGGTAGAGACATCCAAAGGGATGGTGTCTGATAAATCACTAGGAACCACAGTAGTAGGCAAAACTTCTGAGGCCGATTCAACTAAGGTAGCAGGAGCCTCAGTAGTAGTCATGGATTCGGCTGAAGATTGACCGGTTTTCTCGGTTTCGGCCGAAACCGAGACACTCGCGGCTTGCTTAACCACGGTTAAGGCCGAAACCGCGGACCGCGAGTGTCGGTCTTTTTCTTTGCGTTTTTTAACAATTTGGGTAGTCGGAGGATCCGACGGCATAATGTACGCAAAATCTGAGCCGAAAAACTGTTCAGCAAACTCCGACCGACGCCTAAGCGTTCGTCGGTTGAAGGAAGCACAGGCCGAACAGGCTGCTACATCGTGGTCTAGGCCTAAGCAAGGCAGGCAGTAAGAGTGGAAATCTTTATGAGGTATTTGTTTCCCACAAGTTAAACAGTTTTTGACTTTTTCTGACATTGGCTGAGGCAAGAAAGAGTCCCCAACGGGGTACTTAGCTTTTTAGAAGTCTTCGAAGTAGTATTCGGTAGTAGTAATCTCTGGATCTGACCGACCGGCACTTGCGAACAGCTTCTGCTTCGGACGCCACGCGGCAAGAAAGACTGAGGAAAATGGCGTCGGCTGATGCCTTTATACCCGAAGACCAGCAGAGATGACGTCGGGTGAAGTGCGACATCAGCCGAAGCCGGACCCAGACTTTGGAATCCGGCCGACTGAAGGGCTGCCTGACGACAGGACAACCCATTTGTTATGACTGCAGATGCATCCTTGAAGGACATCAAGTAGATATAATTCAGTTTACTGGTAGTTGTAACACATTTTAGAAACTAGAGAATTAAGATGGCAGATTATGCTGAGAGCAGATAGGAAGGCAGAGCTTAATGAGCATATTAATATCAAAAGTATAAAGTACAATATTTTATAAACATGATTATAAATTTACTTATTTATTATTGGGGCAAATAGAAAAATAATTATATAAATTATTATTTGTCAGCACAATAGTTTAAGGTAACTGTGTTATTTAATTTGTATACAAGACTTTTGAAATGAAATGAATTAATTGAGTAATTGATTTGTTGCACTGTGATTGGCTGAACAATCAAGTAGTTGGTATTTATAGCCGTGGTTTGTTACACATTTTATTTTCTGATGAAGTTCCTGTAATTAAAATGGAACAAAAGCGCTAAAGTTTGTGCTCATGGTGTTTTCCATTTTTATCTGCTTCACATTCTGTGTTTCGGTCCCAAGCAGTGCCGCCAGGATTTTCCTGTTATTAATCCTTTTTTTTTCCTGGATTGCTGGGTTGTTGTTATATAAGGAAAATACCAGAGAAAAATATTAAAGATTTAAGATACAATAACACTCACAAACCCCAAGAGAGTTTGAGAAGTTGCAATTCCGACCATCTTGAAGAGCGGCAATCGAAATCTGAGGTGTTGTAGTGGTCAGGGGCATTGTGGTTAAGGGAGGAGCTTGCGATTTGGATCTTAGAAGCTTTAGAAAGTGGCCAAGTTGAATCATAAATGAACATCTTACAATAAACTCTTTCAGAAAAAACTGCAAGCATGTGAACTAAAAATGAAAATATTAGCTGCTGCCATAAATTATGTACAAGAATGACAGGAGGTAATGCACAACTCCAGCAGAATAGGGTGCATTCAGGATGGCTACACCTCCAACGGTTACCAAACTAAACAAATGAAAATGATAACTGCTTCCACATTTCATGAAAAGGAATGGATGGCAATACCACACTTCTTAAAAAGCAACAGCCAAAGATGCCACACCTCAGAGTGAGTAACCAAATGTAACATTAGCAAAAATCTGTGAAGGATACCTACTGGCACATACAAATTTACATTTAACAAAGACAGAGGCAACTGTTTTCAGCAAATGTTGAAAAGATGCTGTGAATCAAACTGTTTTCTCACACACACACACACACACACACACACACACACACACACACACACACTAGTGTTTCGCTCAAAAACAACACTGTTGTCTTTGTTGGCATGTACACCACTATGACTGTACAATTAACTCCTTCCAATTTTCCCTTACCTTTCATGGCAACAGAGAAGAAACCAAATTTAGCACTACATATTAAAAGTGGTAAGCTGCCACAGCAAACTTGAAAAAAACTTCTATGTGGAATCAAGATACTGGTGAGACAAGGTATCCAATAAAACATTCCATGTGCCGTAAAGCAGCAGGGTAATCACCTCCTGGACAGTCATCATCTGAAAACAGCAGATACATTCTTGGTTTATGAGATGATCTATGATACAGTACTTCTCCATATGTTTACAGTTGGATTTAACACAGTGATGGCGAACCTTTTGGGTTTGGCGTGTCAAAAATCCAGAAAATGCCTAACTTGACTCTGCTTCCATGTCACCCCCCCCTCCCCCAAACAAACAAAAAAAATTATAAAATAAATAAAAATAAATAAAACAGTATTGCTCTCAGTACATCAGGGATAAATCTCAACAGAATCAGGGACAAATCTAGAAATAACAGACATGGACAACTTTAAACTACTAGTTAATTTGAGACACTGACAGAAAAAAAATGAATGTGAATTAATATATATTTTCTGAAGTAAAATTGGTCTATAAATCTCATGGTTAAGTTTAAAAAGTTGCTAATTTCAGGAGAGATTAAGAGGGACAGTTCAGAGGAATGTAAAACAGCACACTCATAGAAATGCAGACTGCTTGCCCTTTGCAGAAGTGTAACAATGAAGAGAAAACAATGTCAGCACTGCCCTTTGCAGATTTTATCAAGAAAGTATACCAAAATAATGTTTGAAGTTAATAACTTCCTTACATCTGCAGCAGTGTTGCTAAACTGGCTTCTGGCACAAAATAATTCAATGCACTTCACACAAGTAACAAATGCAAAAGCAGTTTCTTTGTAACTTGGTTGCTGGTGAAAGCTGGTGTGTCACCCAAAGTGTTGTGGCATGTCATAGGGTCGCCATCACTGATTTAACCTCTTCTATTCAAACTTGGCACTTTTTTTTTTCTTTTCAGCTCTTGTGCTTAGAGAACAATGCACTCTATACTGGTACATACTGTGATGTAACACAACACACTAAGAGTGGTGGCCTTTCTGAGCTCTTTAGGTCACAGTCATCTAATGAGTGAGCACAAATTAGCACATCAATTAAATAAAAGAAGTTATGTACTCACCATAATGTTCCATCTAAGTAGTTGTACTTCATTTGTTTTCAACCTGTGGGTTATGTATCCGTACCAGATCTGACACGGCCACATCACCAGCATCTGATCTAAGCTCTCAGCTCCTCCCCTTACCCATAATGCCCCCTGACTCCTTCCTCCCTTCAGATCGAGTTTGCTGCCTTATACCTAGCATATACCCAACCCAACAAGACCTTAGCACAACTGGCACTGCACAAACCTGAGCCAAAGCATGGCCTAAGGTATCCCAGATGAGAACATCTTCCACTCATATAGCCAGTATCACAGTGACAAGGTAGGGGGGAAGGGGGGGGGAATGGTTGAAGACAAATGAAGTACAACTACTCAGATGGAACATTATCATATAATCATGGAATAATATTCTGGAGCACGGCGGAGCCAAAAGATGCCCTGTTCCTGGAAATGATGTCCAATTTATAATGAGAAATGAAGGCATGAGATGAGGACCATGTAGCCGCTGAACAAATATCATCCAATGATACCCTAGACCAGAAGGCCAATGAAGTAGCCATGGATCTGGTAGAATGAGCTTTTACTTGACCTGTTGGGGAAAGTCCCCTAACAGAGTATGCCCAAAAAATGCATTGGGTGATCCACCGGGCAATTATAACCTTAAATATTGGTTTGCCTAGGAAGGGACTTAAGTAAGAAACAAACAACTGGTCAGATTTTTGAAAGGCTTTTGCTCTGTGCAAATAGAATCATAATTGTCTATGCACATCTAGCAAATGTAACTTGTATTCTCCTTTGTTGTGGAAATTTGGAAAGAAGACTGGTAGACTGATTGCCTGGTTGATATTTGCTTCTGACACCACATTCAGAAGAAAGGAGGGGTTGGTATGCAAAGATACCCTATCCTTGTGAAAAATCATGTAAGGAACCTTGATAGACCGAGCTTGGAGTTCCAACACCCTCCTGGCAGAGGTAATGGCAACTAAGAAAGCCATCTTCCAAGATAAATACTGCAAATCCACTGAAGCTGCAGGTTTGAAAGGGGGTGTGACTAAAGCCTGAAGCACTAAAGTAAGGTCCCATGACGGTATAGGATCTTTCACCGGGGGTCTCAGGAGAAAGGTAACCTTAAGGAAAGTCTTGCAAAGTTTTGCTGAGGCTAGGGAATTCAAGTTTTCTCCCACATGAAAATTCGAGATAGTGGCCAGTTGAACTTTGACAGTGGAAAAACTGGCACCCTGCTGAAAACTGCTCGCCAAGAACTCCAATACCACAGATACTGGAGCAGTAAAAGGATCAGATGCTTGCTGCGAAGCCCATATTACAAAACATTTCCATTTACTATGGTATAATCTTCTGGTTGAAGACTTGTGAGCTGCCACCAGAATATTTTTAACTGAGGAAGATAAACCGGGAGTCCTAATAATCATGGGAACTGGAGCAGCCAAGCTGTGAGCTTCAGATTGACCAGGTCGGGATGAGGGATCCCTGAGGGATGGGAAATAAGATCCAGAGTCCAAGGAGAAACGTACTAGGTGAGACCAAAGTGACGGGAACCAGACTTGGCAAGGCCAGAATGGGGCAATGAGGATCACTAAGCTCCACAGCCTGCGTACTTTCTGAAGAAACTTTGATATCAAGGGCAGAGGTGGATAAGCATACAGTAGACCGGGAGGCCAAGCATGAACCAGAGAGTCTCTGGGGGCTTCCCCCCAAGGGAGGTTCAGAGCGAATAACTCGCTGCATTTAGCGTTGGAAGGAGATGCAAAGAGATCACAGCAAGGCCAATCCCACTTTAGAAACATCTGCTCTGCCACTGAAGGATTCAGAGACCAATCATAAGACATCAAGACAGACCTGTTGAGCCTGTCCGCCAAAATGTTGGACCGTCCTGGAATGTGCATTGCCACCAGAAAACAGCTGGTGGAAATAGCCCATTCCCACACTCTCGTGGCTTTGCAACAAAGGGGGTAAGATCTGGTTCCCCTCTCTTTGTTGATATATCAGACCACTGACATGTTTTCTGTCTGAATAGCAATTGTCCCCAGAGGAAAATGGGCATAAAGAGCCTGCAACGCCAAAAGCACCTTTCTCTTCTCCAGGACATTGATATGCAAATTGGTCTTGGATAGGGACCACGTGTCTTGGACCGTCCTGCCCGAGCAATGCCCCTCCACCCTAGCTGGGAGGCCTCCGTGGTCATTGTGGCCTTGGGAAAAGGTGAATGAAAGGGACGTTCCCCTGACTAAATCTGGGGAATGAATCCACCACCAAAGACGGTCTTTGCACAATCGGGAGCTTCATACCAGTTGAGACAAAGGCAGGTCTAATAGAGACCATCGAACAGCAACAGTCCACTAAAGAATCCGCATATGAAGGCATGCTAAGGCTAGAAGATTTATCGTAGCTGACATCAACCCTAATGCCCTCAGAACTGTTTCTGCTGTCAGAAATTGGATTTGCAAAACATACAGCATGTGAAGCTTCAGGCTGTGAATCCTGTCCGGAGTAAGGAACACTAATCTGGATAGTGTCCAACCGAGCCCCAATGAAATATAAGGTCTGAACTGGGCTCAGAGATGATTTGTTGAGAATGATGGTGATACCCAGTTTTCAAGCTAAAGCTAGGAAATAATCCATGGCCTGGCAAAGTTTATGCTTGGAGGGGTCATCAAGGAGCCAATTGTCCAGGTAACAAAAGACCTGAATGCCCTGAAGCCTTAGGTGAGCCGCTACTATTGCCATCACCTTGGTGAACACCCTGAGGCATGTAGTGAGACCAGAGGAAAGGGCTCTGAAATGATAATGATTGGCTCCTAGCCGGAAGCAGAGGAATCTCCGAGAATGCCTGTCCATACTGATATGGTGGTACATGTCCTGAAGGTCTATCAAGCACATCCAATCATTTTCCTGCAGGTAGGGCAGGATGGATTGAAGAGTGACCATCTGGAATTTTGCCTTGGCTACTCATAGGTTCAAAGTGGATAGATCCAGAATGGGTCTTAGGTCACCCGTTTTCTTTGGCACTAAAGAGAACCTGGAATAAATGCCTGATCAGGATTGGTCTAGGGGGAAGAGGTTGGATGACTCATTTTCTTAACCGCTTTTCTATCTCTAGTGCTGCTTCTTCCCTTTGTGCATGTGGGACATCTGGGAGGTGTTTCTGTGGTAGCGGTGGTTCAGTGAATGGGATGGAATAACCTCTGGATATGATTTACAACACTCAACGGTCTGATGTTACGGACTCCCATGCCGCTGGGTGTAGTGGCATAGTGATAGCCCCCCCCCCCCCGACTGCCTCCAGAGATGAACAGCTGGGTAGACCTTCAGGGCTGCTGCACGGGTCTGTCAGAGAACAGTTCTCAGGACACAAAATTCCTTGGACCCCCTCTGCCTCTAGGGTGGCGTCTGTCATAACCCCCTCTGCTTCTGGGAGAAGGCGAGTCCTGAGTGTCCTGGGAAAACACCTGACTATTTCGGAACCACATCATCTTCTTCCCTCACTGATTCCTGGAAAAAGGATCTTTGAAGGGAGAAGAAGCAGATCCCGATGGCAGACAGTGTCTTCCCATCCTTCTCACTCTGGACCAATCTGTCTCAAACTGACTTCCCAAAATGGGAAGAACCATCATATGGGGCATTTGTGAACAATGCCTTGAAGGGTTCTGAGAATTGACAAAGTCGGAGCCAGGCGTGGCGCCTGATGGCAATGCCTGAACCAGCTGACCTAGCGTCCCCTTCTGTAGCATGAGAGAGGAGGTGCATGGATGTATTTGCTACTGCCTTTAGAGTAGCCATCCAAGCAGAGAACATCTTCTTGTCTGCCCCCAACATGGACTCAGGGATCGACTCAGCAATCTCCTTGACCAAGTCGTGCTGCAGCCAAATCACGTGCCATGTAATTCAGCACTCTCACAGAGAAGGTTGCTGAAGCATACACCTGCTTCCCATATCAGTTCAGCACTCGTGACTCTCAGTTTGGAGGATGGACTGAAGAGCCTTCCTGTGCCACCTCTTTCTTCATGGCTGCTGCCACCACAATAGCATCAACCGGAGACCCCTTGTTCCAATATGTCCTGTCCGAGGGTGGTCTGAAGACCTTATCAGGGTAATTGGGGATGGGCTCCACTGTGTCCGGCTCCTTCCACGCCAAAGATGTTATCAGGGGAGGGGACACCCAGGAAGTAGATGGGCCTGTGCTGAATGCCTCGAAGAATACTGACTCATCCGAGGTTGGTTTTTGGGCAAACCACCACCCCTTTGGCGAAGGAGTTCCATAATGTCTCCAAAGGAGACATCCTTGGGGGTAATCAGGGGGGAACCTTCCCCTTCCTGCAAATCAGTGTCTGAGGTGAGGGACTTTGGTGGGGAGTCCAGGTGCTTCCTCTTACACATTCGTTTGTGAGGAACCTCCTCAGTGAGGCTCTCTGGGGAGGACCCACAAACATCCTGCTGCTCTCTCACTGGATCTTCCTGAGGAAATCCAGGCACAGGCTCTCCTTGAGATGGTAAGATGGTCGGGACCACACCCAAAACAGAGGGAGTCGGGATGGAGTCCGAGTAAGAGATGGTCAAGGGTCTTGATGATGTCGACAGAATTCTCTCCACCATGTCAAAGGCCGAAGTAGAAGAGACCTCCTGAGTAGTACCGCAAAGGAGCCGATCCCATCTGACCAGAAGGAGAATCAGAGTCGAGACTCCAGGAGCAGAGATACCAAAGGGGATACTGTGCTCAGACACACTCAGAGCCAACAGCGCCCCCTCGAATCTGACCCTGAGACTACGGCTCTGAGAGCTTGAACCTGAACTGGTCAGATCCTGCACACGCAAAGCAATGGCCGACGTCAAGGTACAAGGTACCATCAGCACTGACCCCTCGACCCTGAGGGTCCTCATATCCAGGGGCTCTGAAACGGAAGGCCGGATTGGAGAAGGAGTGATCAGCATAAAGAAAGGTTGTGAGCTCCTCCCTCCAGAGGGAGAGGGAACATGCAAAACCCCCATCTGAATCTGGGAGCGGATAAACCTCCGCATTATCTTGTCAATCTCTACTTCACTTAAGCTCCAGGTGGAGTGGGAGGATAACCCCACCAACAGTGATCTGGAGTGCCAGAGAGGGGACACCCATACAGGTGACTGGATCCTTGACTCCTCCGGCTCTGAGGAAAACCTATGAGAAAGGAGCCAGGGAGATCCAGGCCTAGAAATAGGCCTAGTCTTTGGCGGTGGGCTGGTCAGGGGACCGCTTCTTCGGCCTACCCTTCTTAGGCTTCTCCCCCTCCCTGGACTTCTTGGCGGGAGTTTGAGTCCAAGATGTAAGGGAAAAGGAAGAAGCAGATGCCGCAGCAAAGGTAGGAGGCATAGCAGCACCTACCACCCTGAAGAGGGAAGCAGGCCCTTTAAGATAGGTGTACCCCTCTCTTGTTCTTGAGCACCCTGGGATAAAACCCAGCACAGATAGGACAGAAGCTCTGCAGGTGGTCCACTCCCAAACACATAAGCTTATAGGCATTTTCTGAAACCCTGTTTAGGAGTCTTGGACATGACTCTAAGCAGGCCCAGAAACACACATACACACACACACACACACACACACACACACACACACACACACACACACACACACACACACACACACACACACACACACACACACACACACACACAGTCTTCAAAAAAGGATAGAGACAGAAAGAGGAGGATTTTTTTTTTTTACACGACTGTGCAGGGAGGTGAAAGAACAGTAAGAGACAATTAATAGAAGAACAGAGCAAAAAGCACCCAAAAAACATTTACATCAACCAACGATTAGCTGAGAACTCAGACCACATTGCTAGCTTTCCAGCAGCAAACGAGATCTGAAGGGAGGAAGAAGACAAGGGGCATTACAGGTAAGGGGAGGAGCTGAGAGCTAAGGATCTGTAACCCACAGATTGAAGACCAAATGAACTAAACTACTTCAGATAATGAAGATATGTCACAGACATGGTTTAAAATAGCTATATACATATATACATGCCCTACTTACAGGGTACTCCAAGAGCAGCCACTTGGCAGACGGGCCATCAAGCACAGGGGGACAACTGAAGGACATTTGTGACCTACCAAGGAAGAGAATCATGCCAATCCATTGATAACAGTTTGAGTGAATGCAGACAGAATGAAATAAATTTGCCAAAATCACTTTTAGCAAACACTGGCAATAAATTTGCCAAGGAGGCTAGCCCTCCTGAACCTACTATGTGACAGTACACCTCACCCCCCCCCCCAAACATATATACCTATTCTGAGGTTGCAGAAAAGTGGACAAAAGAGAAAACTCCACTTTTGCAGAAAGTTTTTCAGCCAATTCGCCTTTGTCTACTGGCATTCAGTGGAACAGCTGCTGATAGACTTTCAAGCTCCCCTAAAGAAGGTCATCTTTGTACATCAGCTGAGAAGATAAAAATACCTGTGTTATGTCCAACACCTTGGACTCTGCTTGGTGTGGGCATGACTAGAAAGATTTCCAGACAACAGAACCACCAAGTTGGAAGTAGCCACAAAACAGTTGGCAGGAAAAGTTCAAATGAGGCACGGGACAATGATTACTCTTGCAATTGTATTTCAGGAAGTACAGGCTGGTGAATGACCAAATAATCACAACACAGATAACCTGCAATGGAGAAATTTTTGAAGCAAGCACTGGAAGCAAATATGCCTCTAGCAGATGTTCAAAAAGGATCACTACTACAGTAGAACTCTTGACAAATAGGAATTAGCTATGGGTGGATGCCTGCAGAGCTTGTCCAATTTCCACACCTTTGCAGACATTGAGGTCAGCTCTTTCTCAGTGTGAGAACACATGCCTGTGACCTACAATAAAACAAACAGCATGTGGCATCTTCATATTAATTTACTTATTCATTGATTTTTATTTTATTTTATTTATTGCCAAAGAAAGAGATTATGTCTAGTTTTGTTTTGGGAATAGAAAGACTGCAAAAAGTAAAACTAGGTAAGGTAAAGCCCTGTCACACACACACAATTTCAGCTGCAGCCTCCATCCATTGCTATTGTAGAAAGGGTGGTGAAGGCAAAGAGAAACAGGAGAAGATGACAGCACAGTGATGGCGAACCTATGATACGCGTGTCAAAGGTGACACACCAGAGTTCACCACCACCCAAGTTACCAAAGGAACCAAGTGAACAAAAATACGAGAACTATGTGACCCTGCACTTATTTATTAAAACTCAGCAAAATAAACGTCATTCATTGTTGTTAATCACATCAAATGCAATGTGTTCCATATTTTTTTCAGTTCAATTCAAAATTACTATTAAAAGTAGGGTAATTTTTTGGTGCACTATTTTAAGCCCAATTATCAGTGGACATATTGTTTTCTTTATTGTAAGTCACTAATCTTTCTTTTACTTTTATAGTACATGATTGGACTGTATTTTTTAAATAAATTAATATGTAAAGAATTGTTTCTCTTTTGTTTGGGGGGGGTGACATGCCAGCAGAGTCAATATAGGCATTTTCCAAATTTTTGACACACTGACCCCAAAAGGTTCACCATCACTGTAATAGCAACAGCCTGGGTTACTTTGTTCTCTGCCCCTACCTCAGCTCTTACCTTAAAGAATGTTGTTTATATCAGAAATTTTCCTGCTGGGGGAAGGTGGGACTGAGCCTCTACTGCACCAGTGATCTTACTCAAGCATCTACTGTTGTGGTGAGTTTCTCACACATTTTTATATGGAACACTGTTAAAGAAGAATTATAACATGCACAATTTCGAAGGTAATGGCCCAGTGAAGTGGATGAAATCACAGTGTAGGAGTTTCTGCAAAGGTCCTTTAGGGGGGATCCTGCCAGACTGTTGTACATCATCTGCTCTACTCCTGGATTGAATGAGCACTATACAGTGTTTGGGAGACACCTGCTCATAACAAAATGTAATGCAGTTAGCCAGTATTATGAATGTTTGCTTAGCCACTGCTTTGCTTTGTTTAGCTAGCACATAAGAGACATGGAGCTGGTCCACAGCATCCTGTCTAGATAGTACCAGCTGTAGGAGTATGTCCAAGTGATGTAAAATTGTGCAGTTCAGGAAAAAAATATTATTAGCATTCCTAAAGTAATTTTGTCATGAAACAAGGATTAATTCAAAGACTAACTATTGTCTTTATAGAAGGGCTCCTTACACATGATAGCCTGCAGTTTTGAAATTCTTAACGCTGGTTGCCTACCGGATAAGAACTTCTTGGTGGGGGGAGGGCACAGAGGCTGATGGCTCAATGGAGTCAGTCCGGGATCATATCTTCTAATGCAAAGTTAGACTCCCAAAGAGGTGGTCCTTCTTGTTAGAAAGGGGTTTTCCCTTTGGGAATGACAACACTGGGACTTAGTTTGTTAACTGTGGATACACTAATAAGCAAGCTATGACAGGAGTTACTTGCATCTTAACAAAAGAGTAGGAAAGAAATGCAAAAAAAAAAAGGTCATGAAAATATTACAGCACCAGTCCAGGGGTAACTATACTAAGGATGACTCCAGGTCTTTTTTGTTTGCAAGAACCACAAAACGTCACACAGGTTAATATAATATCCAAAATAAAAAATAAAGTCAAATTCCAAGCGAAATGGATGTTTATTAAAACACAATTCCCAATAAGACTTAGTGCTTTCACCTGTTTCATACAAGCATCGTCAACGTCAATGTTCTTGGCATTAAGTATAGTTAATATAGTAAAATGACACCAATTAGAACTAAGTAATTGTGTTTTAATAAAAAGAAGTTATGTACTCACCATAACGTTCCATCTGAGTAGGTAAACTTCATTTGTCAGCAACCTGTGGGTATCGGATCCATATCGGATCCGAGCCGGCAGCTTTAAACAGCTATGATCCGAGCTCCAAGCTCCTCCCCCTTACCTATAATCCCCTGCCATCCCTCTCTGACCTCAGATCGAGTTTGCTATAGTAACACAGAACATTACAAAACAAAGGATCACCTGCACATCCTAGCCTGGTGTTATCCGGAGAAAAAGGACAAGGAATCCTTCTAGGACGCACTATAGGTTAGGGGGATGGAGGGGGGGGGTTGGTTGCTGACAAATGAAGTTTACGTACTCAGATGGAACGTTATGGTGAGCACATAACTTCTTTATCTGAAGTAGTTAACTTCATTTGTTCATCAACCTGTGGGACAGAGTCCCCAGCTACCCAAACTTGGGAGGTCGTCATGGAAGGATATTCCGGAGCACTGCAGAGCCGAAGGATGCTCTCCCTCTGGAAATTATATCCAACTTGTAATGGTTAATGAAAGTATGGGATGAAGCCCAAGTGACTGCTGAACAAATGTCATCCAAGGACACTCTGGAGCAAAAGGCAGCAGAAGTAGAAATCGATTGGGTAGAATGAGCGTGGACTCCTCCAGGTTCAGGCCGGCCAGAACTCTTATATGCAAGAAGTATACATTGGGAAATCCATCTGGACAATGTAACTTTTGATACTGGTTTTCCCCAAAGAGGATTTAGCAAAGGATACAAACAGTTGCTCAGATTTCCTATGTTCAGCGGTCCTGTGCAAGTAGAATCTCAATTGCCTGTGTACGTCCAGAGAATGTAGTTTGTATTCACCCCTGTTTTGATAATTTGGAAAGAAAACTAGTAAATTAATAGATTGATTGATATTGGGCTCAGAAGCAACTTTGGGTAGAAAGGAGGGATTGGTCCTGAGGGAAACTCTATCTTTATGGAAGACCAAGTATGGAGGTTTGGCGCAGAGGGCTTGAAGCTCCGAAACCCTTCTAGCCGAAGTGATAGCAATGAGAAAGGCCGTCTTCCAAGATAAATATTTTAGATCCACTGAGGCTCCAGGTTCAAACGGAGGGGCCGTCAGAGACTGGAGAACAAGGGTTAAATCCCATGGAGGTACTGCGTCTTTAACCAGAGGCCTTAAGAGAAAAGTGCCTTTTAAGAAAGTCTTACATAATTTGGAAGAGGCTAAGGAATCGAGATCACTTCCCACATGATAATGGGAAACTGCGGCCAATTGGACTTTGACTGTAGAAGAGCTAGCACCTTGGTCGAATAAAGTTGACAAAAATTCTAACATTGCTGGTATCGGAGCTGTAAAGGGATCCAATTTTCTATGCTCCGCCCAGATTGTAAAGCGTTTCCATTTGCTGTTATAAACCTTTCTCGTAGAAGGTTTATGAGCGGCTACTAAAATAGCCTTAACAGAGGACGAGATATCGTGAGTCCTAGCTATTACTGGAAATGGATCAACCAAGCTGTGAGCTTGAGGTTGTCCAGATTCGGGGTTGAGATCAGATCCGGGGTGGGATCTAGAATCCATGGAGGATTCACTAGATGAGACCACAGGCATGGTTACCACGTTTGACAAGGCCAGAATGGGGCTATGAGGATCACTCTGCTCCCCAACCGATGGGCTTTCTGCAAGAATTTTAGCATTAGGGGAAGAGGGGGATAAGCATAAAGTAGACCGGATGGCCAAACATGCACCAGAGTGTCTCTGGGGGATTCTCCTGGTGGGGGAATTAGAGCGAAGTAGTCGCTGCACTTTGCATTCGAAGGAGATGCGAAGAGATCGCAGCAAGGTTGACCCCACTTGAGGAAGATTTGCTTCGCTATTCTGGGGTTCAGAGACCACTCGTACAGTGAGAGGATGGTTCGACTCCGCCTGTCTGCCAAAATGTTCGACCGACCCGGAATGTGCGTCGCTATGACAAAGCGGTTGGTGGAGATCGCTCATTCCCAAACTCTCATGGCCTCTTGACAAAGTGGGTAGGAACTGGTTCCCCCCTGTTTGTTGATATACCAGACCACTGACATGTTGTCTGTCTGAACTGCAACTGTCCCTAAGGGAAGAAGGGCCTGGAGTGCTTGCAACGCCAAAAGCACTGCTCTCATCTCTAGGACATTGATATGCAACAAGGTCTCTGAATGGGTCCACGTGCCTTGGACGGTTCTGCCCATACAGTGCCCCCCCACCCTAGGTGAGAAGCATCTGTGGTCACCGTGGCTAGAGGTGGGGGCATAGAAAAGGGATGCCCTTTCTGGAGGTCCGGGGACTGGATCCACCAGAGCAGGGATTTCCTGCAAACCATGCTGAGGGGAATGGGTGAACTCAGTGGATGTTGCAGGATGGACCATTGAACCTGCAAGGTCCATTGTAGTATCCTCATGTTCAAGCGTGCTAAAGGTAGCAGATTGATTGTTGCTGCCATGGAACCTAGAGCCCTCAGAAACAATTCCGCTGGAGGAGCCGAGGATTGTAGAAGGGCCAGTACGTGGAGCTTCAGCGTTCGAAGCCAGTCCGGAGTTAAGAAGACTTTCAATAGGTTTGTGTCTAACCTGGTTCCTATGAAGTCTAAGATCTGGGTTGGTTGAAGGGAAGATTTCTTGAGGTTGATTGTGATTCCCAGCTGGGAGGCCAAGTGAAGGAAGTAATTTCTGGCTGAACATAGTACATGCCTGGTGGAGGCGGTCAGGAGCCAGGCGTCCAGGTATGGGAAGACATGTATTCCCTGGAGTTTCAGGTGGGCCACTACAACTGCCAAAACTTTGGTGAACACCCTGGGGGATGTGGTGAGACCAAAGGGAAGGGCCCTGAACTGGTAGTGGCTGGCTCCTAGCCAGAAGCGGAGAAACCCTCTGGATCGTCTGTCCATCAAAATGTGGTAGTACGCATCCTTGAGGTCTAGCGGGCACATCCAGTCATTTTCCTGTAAGAGTGGGAGAATGGATTGAATGGTGACCATCCAGAACTTCTCTTTGGCCACTGACAGGTTTAGAAAGGACAGGTCGAGGATTGGCCTGAAGTCCCCCGTCTTTTTTGGCACCAGAAAGAACCTGGGGTAAAAGCCCAATCTGGATTGGTCTCGGCGGACGTGCTGGATCGCTCCTTTTTCTAGCAGCTGGTTTATGTCTGTGGCTGCTGCCTCCCTTTGATTGGGTGGGACATCGGGGAGGCTCCGGGGTCTGGGAGGGGGATACAGAAAGGGAATTTTGTAACCTCTGGATATGATTCGAAGCACCCAGTGATCTGTTGTAATGGACTTCCAAACTGCTAGGTGCCTCGAGAAGCGCCCCTGACTGCCTCCAGAGTGGAACAGTCGGGTAACCCTTCAGGGCTGCTGCGCGGGCCGATCAGAAAAGGGTTCAGTCAACCCGAAATTCTTTGGTCCCCCTCTGCCTCTGGGCCGGCGTCCACCCTGTCCTCCTCTGCCTCTGAAGGACGAGATGTCCAGAGCGAAACGGGACTGTTGAGACTTCCGGAACCACATCTTCTTTTGTCCCCTTTGGTTCCTGGAGAAGGACCTCTGGGGAGCCAAGAAGCGGACTCCGACAGCAGACAACGCCTTCCCATCTTTCTCGCTCTGGACCAGCGTGTCGCGGACGGTCTTGCCAAATAGCGAAGAACCATCAAATGGGGCATTTGCGAAGGACGCCTTGAAGGGTTCCGCAAAATCGCAAAGGCGGAGCCAAGCATGTCGTCTTAAGACAATGCCCGCTCTGCTAGCTCTAGCGGCTCCTTCCATAGCATGGGAAAGGAGCCGCAAAGAGGTGTTCGAAATGGACTTGGGTGGCCATTCGAGCTGAGAATACCTTCTTATCCTCAGCTGACATGGACTCTGGGGGCGACCCGGCGTATTCCTTGATGAGATCCCGCTGGAGTCATATCACATGTGCCATATAATTCAGTGACCTTACGGAGAAGGTAGCTGAAACGAACATCCACTTCCTCAGGCGGTCCATCGTCCGAGACTCTTTGTCGGGAGGGTGGACTGAGGAACTCTCCTGGGCTAGTTCCTTCTTGGTGGCGGCCGCCACCAACATGGCATCTACTGGAGCACCCTTGCTCCAAACTGTCCTATCAGTGGGGGGACTGAGGATTCTATCTGGTCTCTTAGGAATGGGCTCCACAGTGTCTGGTTCCTTCCATGCCCTGGTAGTAATCATATCTACCAGGGGATCGGCGGGAGGGGACACCCAAGAGGTAGATGGGCCTGCATCAAATGCCTCCAGAAACACAGACTCATCCGAGGAAGGTTTTTGGGCTGACCACCCCTCTCTAATTCGAAGCATTTCCATGATGTCTCCGAAGGAGACGTCCTCGGGGGGTTACCTTGGGGAACCTTCCCCTTCCTCTAAGTCTGTGTCCTCCGTCAAGGACTCAGGTGAGTCCAAGTGCTTCCTCTTTCACTTACGTTTGTGAGGAACCTCCTCAGTGGGGGGGGAGGATGTCCGAAGAGGCCTCACCAACCACATCTTGTTCCTCCAAGGGAACCATCTGGGACGTAGGCGCAGGCTGTCCCTGGGGCCGGGTGATGGAAGGTAGGCCCGTCTGACAGAGAGTGCAGGGTGGAACTGTAGAAGGAGCCTGGGGCCTTGAATCCCTCGACAATACCCTCTCCACAACATCGAACGCCGAAGGAGAACTGCTCTCTCTTGGATCTGAGAGCAGTCCCCTTGGATCCGATGTGTGGATTGGAGCCGGCGCTGAAGCAATCGGATCCAAAGGGCCAGTATGCTCCAACCAAGATGGAGCCGAAGACACACTGACACCTTCGGATCCGAAGCTCAGCTCTCAGCTCCGACAGTTCGGATCCGAAAAGGGACCTGACAAACTCGAGGGTGCGGTCGGAGAAGTACGAGGTACTATCGGCGCCGAACCTCCCCCGGCTCCTATGCAACCCAGATCCAAAGGCTCCAAACCCCGGACGTGGGTCGGAGAAGGACCAATCGGGGGGAAAAAGGGGGGTCGAGCTCCTCCCCGGAGGGGGAGGGAGGCAGGAGCACTCCCATCTGCAGCTGGGCCTGGAGGAACCTACGCATCATCCAGTCCATATCTGCATCGGACAAGCTTCGGGTGGGCCTAGAAGAGGCCACCGAGGCGGGCCGAGAGTGCCGCCTTGATGACCTCGAAGGCGACCGGGTGTCCTCCTCCGGCTCCAGGGAGAAATGGGGGAATGCAGCCAGGAAGGAGAAGGCCTGGAAGCCCTGGGAGAGGCTGCTTGTTTAGCCGGCGGAGCCGAAGAGGAAGACTCGGCCCGCCGCTTGTGATGTCTCTCTTTTTTCCTCTCCCGCCTTGCTTCCCTCTCCTCCTGGCCTAAGGTGGGAGGAAGAGTCCCGGCCAGGGGAGCAGGGATGGAAGAAGGCACTGCCGCGGCCACGGCAGGTGCCACAGAGGGAGAGGTGGACGAAGTCGAGTCCGGGGGCAAAATCCCGCCAGAATCAACTTTGACCTCCTGTCCTTTAGGGCCCTGGGCTTGAAGGCTGCACAAATAGTGCAGCCTAAGGAGAGGTGGTCAAACCCAAGGCAGATAACACACCGTGTGGCCATCCGCTGGGGATAGGTTATGGCCACACTCGGTGCATTTAGAGAAGAAGGTTTTTGGGGCCTCAGACATTGTCTGACTAAAAAAAACACAAGGCCCAACACACATGGGGAGGAAATTAAACTACACTAAAGATAACAATTTAACAAATTTTATAACTAAAAATTCTAACTAGGGAGCAACACACACAACAGCAATTTAGCTACAAGAAAAAAAGGGTAGATAATAAGAACTTTTTCTCACTAAACGACTAACTCCCACGCCTGGAACTCGTTCTAAGCTGCTGATTCAACCGCGGCAAACGAGATCTGAGGTCAGAGAGGGGTGGCAGGGGATTATGGATAAGGGGGAGGAGCTTGGAGCTCGGATCTTAGCTGTTTAAAGCTGCCGGCTCGGATCCGATACCCACAGGTTGATGAAAAAAATTAAGTTAACTACTTCAGATACATCCATTTCGCTTGGAATTTAATGTGGTGGTGACTTTTTTTATTTTTTTAGTTTGGATATTATATCACCCAGTGTGATTTTTTTTTGTGGTTCTTGGTCTTGTCACCCTCGTTTTCTCCACTTGAATTTGGGTGTGTATTGTGAGCAACAATTGAAAGGCTGCTGAATTAATTAACTGAGCTGGCTAGCCTGCTGAAGCAAGAGCTAAACCATAAAATGACGCCCAAACCTTGTTTGGGACTATACTAACGGCACAAGAGGCTATTTTAACTTTACACATGCCCCCCGAGGATTTTTTGGATTTAAATAACTTTCCAGGGACTTGCAGGGCTGTTAACAATGGTTTTTCATCTAGTTCTACATCCAACAGCACCAAATTGCCTATGGATATAAAATTGCCTTTTTCTGTGCCGGAATACCCGTTTTCTTCCACCCCTACTCAAGTGTGGGGTTTTAATACAGTCCAGGAACAATTACAAAGGTTTGAAAAAGCAGTGAGGAAAAACATAGAAGTCTGCAAATGGACAACATGTTTTTGAAGCCTTCGTTGGAACTCAAAACAGGTTCCTAATGGTCTTTGCCTTTGGTGTTTTCCAGCTGGGACAGTATCTAGTTCCACTATGCATCGGGAGCTTTTGGAACTCTTTGACAATAAAGGTATGCACTTAATGAATATTATTATAGGTGACAATTAAAGTAGGTTAAAAGCATTACAAAAATAATTAATAAACTTAATGATAGCATTATCAAAGATTTATTTGATTGCAACAAAAGCTCTTTTGAAAAAAAAATTTAAACTGTCTAAGTTTGTTGATGAAGGACTGGCTGGAAAACAGAATAAGTTATTAAGGGATAAAACTGACTATAAAGAGAAAAGAGTTTATCCTGAACCTAGCTGTAAACTCGTAGCATGGATGCGGATGTTGCTATTAGCTCTGGACACAATAATGGCAATGTGTCTGTTAACCAAGCTGGTGACTATAGTGATACTAATAAATATTTTTTAGACCAAGTCCCTTTGAGGTGGTCAGAATGCCTTCAGAACAAAACCAAAGAACTTTGTTCCTTATGGGAGACAGAAACAACAATGGAAAGGTTCCAACTATCAAGGTAGGAGAGACAATTACTACAGGAACTGATAAATGTGCAGGTTCCTGTGAATTATTTGGCTGATGAAATGTTGACTGTAAAGTGTTTAACCAAAGGTGACTTTTCTATTTATAATTTTACAGATGTGACAATTGATGGACATTTTAGTTTGTTAAGCAAAGGTTTTTCTTTTGTTCCTATGTATAGATTAAATATTGCCAAGGTATTAATTGGTTTAAAACTTTTTACCAGACAACTGAACTTGGCATTGTTTTTTAATGTACAAGGTAATTTGAATATAGGTGAGACCAAAATATTTAAAAGAAAAAGTACTTTTAGGCGACTGCAAAATGCTGTGATAATAAGTTTGAACAGACGTGAATTTGAATTGAGGCATTTTAGTAAACCAACTGTTTTTACTGATAATTTATCCAAAATAAAGAAAAATAAGATTTTATTCAAATTTTATTCAAAAACAAGATTCAACAATAGAAATAGTAAGAATTTAAAAAGGCTATTATGTAAGGAACACACAAAATATAGAATCAATAGATTAAGTATAAATAAAATGGGTACTTTTTGCTGTATGAGATGTAATATGTGTAGATATATAACATTCGAACAACATTTTGTTCACCCTACCATGATGTTTGAGTTTAAACCTAAGTTTTATGCTACATGCGATAGTAAGAATTTAATTTATTTAGCTACATGCACAAAATGTACAGGGTTTTATGTGGGCATGACAGCGAGGAGGTTAAAAGACAGAATATATAATCATATATATGATGTCAGGAAAATGAACAACCAGAACGCGTTGGCCAGACATGTTAGTTCAAATGTAGGTCATACTTTTAGGTTCAGGGTGTTACAGATGATATTGCAGAATAAACGAGGGGGTAGTAACCTGAACCACTTAGAATCAGTTGAGCTTGAATGGATCTTTAGAATGAGAGCACATGTAGAACCAGGGCTCAACCAGTCTATTAGCATTAAATCAATAGTGGATGCACGTATTTAGATGTATGTTTGGATTCAACCATATATATTTATATATCTCTATATTGTATTTTTATATTATATACTATATATATTATTAATATTTCTTCCATTAATGTTTTAAGAGGTAATGAATTATAAGCGCTGGACATGCCTAAGGACCCAAATTTATACCCTGGGTTTAGATGTACGTTCAGTACACACATTTTAGTAAATAGTGTTTTGATATATTTTATATTTTATATTTTTTACATCGGATAGTGTAATATGATGATGCAAATTGTGTTTTGTTTAAACTATTAATTTTTAGTTAGTTAATCATTACTTTATATTACTTATCATATTGTATTTTTTGTATTCAGGATACACATACACACATTTCATTATATATGATTCACTTTATATCTGGCTTCCAACTAGGAGCAGGTTGCCTTAAAATATTGCTTGCTCAATCAATCAATTATTGAATTCAATTATTGAATCCATTATTCAATTATTTGGTTGTGCAGTTAGTATTTAAGAACTGTTTGAAAATGTGTTTGTGAAATCTGAAGAAGCATGCCTGTGTAGCATGTGAAAGCGCTTATTTTATCTTATTTTGTTTTACTTCGACATTAAATACTGGTTTTATAACATCGTGGTGGTTGTGTCCAGTTTTGGTTTTGATAATTTATCCAGCAATGAGAGAGCATGCCTAAAAATGTGGTCTGAATCTAGAGACTATCGGGTGATGAAACCACATAAGGGTGGTGAGGCGGTTGTAATGCTACAGAGTGACTATGTTAGCAAAATGTATGACAGTTTGAATGACAGCAATGTGTATGAAAGGGTGTCTTTAAATTAAGTTAACATGGCTTTCATCAGAATTGACTGGTGGTTGTAGGACTCATTTTGCCAGGATGTGCTGGATGCAGGTGAATTAGACTAATTAACAGTAGATTTTCCGGTGATTCCCACCATATTCGGAATCCAGAAAATTAATAAAAACAATAACAACCCCCCATTTAGTCTGATTGTTGCTGCTAGGAACCCTCCAAGATGGAACCATTAGCCTCCTATATTGATGTGTGTACTAAGAAGGCATTAACCAACAAACCATACATTCTGCAAGATTCCTGGCATTGCCTGGAGTTGCTTAGGGATAAGTTAATTAAGGATGAATATATGTTTATTACAATCAATGTGATCAACCTATTTACAGTGATTCCGCATGACACTGGTCTTGAGTACTTTGGTGAAAGTTTATTAAATGCTGATGGCATTCATAATGTTAAGAGAAATGTACTTGTTGAGATGATGGAGACAGTTTTGAACAATAATATTTTGTATTTTGAGGGCAAATATTTTAGACAGAAATCTGGAGTGGCAATGGGGGCAAGGTGTGCCCCGATATATGCCAACCTAGTGCTTACTGCGTGGGAAAGGAAATTTGTACTTGATTCTATCTACATGAAGGATGCTGTCCTATGAGTACATTTCCTTGATGATATTCTTATTTTGTGGTGTGGCAAGAAGGAAACTATTAATGATTTTGTGCTGTACCTAATGGGCACAACTATTTTTTTAAGATTTACTTATAATATTGGCCTGGATGAAATACATCACTTAGACATACTGTTATATAAGCATACCCAGACGGGGGAATTATGTTCCTGTATTTACAGGAAAGAAACTTTCTCCAGTATGCTATTATACTTTGATAGCTGCTACCCTTTTCACCAGAAGAAAGGGGTTGTGAAAGGACAGATGGTACGCCTGTCGAGATTAGTGAGTGATGACTATTTGTTTGACACTTAACTTTCTAAGTTGATTGGACTTTTTTGAATAGGGGCTACCCAACTAGGCTATTAAGATCAGAAATGAAATCCGTAAAAAAACGGAAGGATATTTACACTCCAATATTACTAATGAATATAGGCATGAAAATGAATGCACATCAGATTGCATAACAAAATAAACATTGATCCTGCCTTTTAACCAGAATTGTGAGGCATTAAAAATGCTTATTAACAACTGCTGGGATGCAACCATTAGTAGTGAATTGAAAAGCAAGTTAGGTGAGCGCCCCCTATGGTAACCTACAGTAGAGGGAAGAATTTGAAAGAAATTTTGGAAAAGAATAAAGACATTTCCAACAAATTTTATTACTCCCAGATGACTAAATGTGGCATGTGTAGGTTCTGTAGATTTATACAGGAGGGTCCACATGTGACCATTGAAGGTCATGGTAGGACAATACAATGTCCAGTACAGGCTAATTGCAACACAAAAATGGTGGTATATATCGCTGGGTGTGGTACTTGCCCTGCATTCTATGTAGGAAAAACCACCCGTAGGTTACTGAACACCTTAGGGATATGAGAAACATTAAAAAATAAACCGGGAAAATAGGCAGGAGAGCTTCGTTCAAGTCTGCACTCGTAGAATGTCAAACACAAATACCAACGGCCAGAATAAGCACAAAACCAACTTTATTAACGTGAAGCGCTTTTCATCTCACTTGTAGAGAGACTTCTTCAGACATGTCAGACAAAGGGCTTCATGTTAATAAAGTTGGTTTTGTGCTTATTCTGGCCGTTGGTATTTGTGTTTGACATTCTATGAGTGCAGACTTGAACAAAGCTCTCCTTCCTATTTTCCTGGTTTATTGTTCTGTTTCTTTTACTTTAGAATCTGCTTGTTGAAACAGAAAAAAAACACTAATGCATTATATTGTCACAGATAAATATATGATCATTTTAATACATTTTTCTTCTTTGTCATCGATAGGGTTAAACATAACGACAGGGGGGGTGATGAGAAAACTACACGAGGTTAGGGACACACTATGGCAATTGGGACTAAATGCCAGTGTCCCCAAGTATTAATGACAACTGTTCCATGGCCAGTGTATTGAAGCTAAGGGCAACATGAATCTGACACAGTTTTTATAAGTATTGTCTTTATTTTTTATTTTATTACTTTTTGATGTTTCTATGTATTGTGAATATTTTAATAGTGTGATATTAGTTTTTGTACAACTGGTCAAGTCTTACAAGTACGATGGTAGGCAGCCTGTGTAATGCTTCTTTAAAAGTGATTGCTTTTAATTACTTAGTTCTGATTGGTGTCTTGTTACTATATTAACTAGACTTAATGCCAAGAACAAGGACTCTGATGATGCTTGTATGAAACAGGTGAAAGTGCAAAGTCTTGTTGGGAATCATGTTTTAATAAACATCCATTTCGCTTAAAATTTGACATAGTGGTGACTTTTTTTATTCTTTTTTGTTTGCAGCAGATAGTCTTTACCATGTTGCCAGGTAAGACTTCTTTTTACTGGGTTTCCTGGCCTTCTTTATAATACTGAATACATCTTCAGACAAAATGAGTTTGAGGGAATTGGAATAATCATAAATGCTGTCAGTCTGAGCTCCCTGTAAGTTTCAGTGTACCTGCATGAGAAGGCTTATGATCAGAAGTATGCTAAAAGGAGGTCCCTTTGTTAGTTAGACCACTAGAAAGGGCCAGTAGAAGTACAGTAAGCTCATTCTTGGTCCTTCTGTCCTTATCTTTTGTAGCACTCTCAGTAGTAGAGGTGCAGTTGAAAAGCATGAAGAAAAAGACTGTCTCTTGGAAAGGAGTAAACATCCACTGCCCAAGCACCGCTGCACAGGTGCCTTGTACAACAAGGAAGATAGTGGTTGTCCCAGAAGGAGAATAGGTCTATGACTAGTAACAACCACTTACCAGTAAGGAATAAGGCTTTATGTAGATACGATTCATGGCTGCTAGGGAGAATCCTGCTCAACCCATCTGGTCTGGTCAAGGCCTTATAGGATGCAGCCCACACTGAGGGTCATGCCTGCCTAGATGATCAATTCAAAGAATACAAGTCTGAAACCCCTGTTTATGTACCAGATTACCAGGGCACTGTCCATAACCAGCTGTAGTACTGCTGGTTTCCATTTGAACTAAAATACTTTGAGGACCTGAATTACCGCTATCATTTCTTTTAAATGTATGTAGAGATGGTTTTGGTTAATGGCATGAACTTTGAGCCCTCCAGATCTTTGCCAAATGCATTTTCCGTCATGGTTTGGCTATGTACTGTCTTGGAGAATGTCGTGCCTGCAATCAACCTCAGTTAAACTACACATTAGTGCAGCTCATGTCAGATACAATGGAGGACAGGAATCACTTTGCCCAACAGCTGAGGGGGGTACTATTCTCCCCAGCACACCTTCAGCTACCACTGCATTCTTCTCATGTGGAGTCTGAGGATGAATTACACCATTATCCCCACCATCCTGATGTCCCTGAGGTCACAGAAGACCTCCATGTCTATTGAAAAAAAGAAAATGTCCATGAAAAACATTTTAACTACAGACACAAAGAATTAACATGCCGCTGTGATTAAGAATGACCTGAAAGAACACTTTGGTCATGTTGTCTGCTAGACTGGATTTTGGATCATTAACAGAGAACCCTAGATTTCATAGTGAATACAGGGTGAACTTTAGATTGCTTGTAGTTTTACCTCCATTTGCACATGCAAAAGACAGTCAGCTAGATACAAACAAAAATTCATTCAGCTGGTTCTCAGGAACACTACTGCCTTAGCCTGACACTTTGTGAAGACTCTGGAAACAGAAGAGTCCTATACCCATACAGGTATACTGGAAATGGTGGTCCCCTACCCCACATAGGAAAAGTCTCCTGTATCCTTTAAATATGGGGATATGTAGGCATACATCTTTAAAGTCTAGCATGACCAAGAATGTTTTGGACACGAGCAAGTGAAGGAGGGACTGTGGGATGAACACCTTTGAGTTGGACACCTGAAAAAAAACACGTTGAGTTTGGAGTGATTTAAAATGAGTCTGTGTGGGGCACTTTTTGTGTCTGGAGTAAAACCCATAATCCTCACAACCATGAGACTTCTTGTATGGGACATCCTCAGGAAGGGACTTTCAGCCTCAAATTCCATCCTGTACAAAAAGAAATTATATTTAGGACTCAATTGTCTGTGTTGATTAATGTCAAGATATCCATCTCAGGCCTAGATGGCTTCCCAGCTGAAGCAGAGAATGGTGAGACTGAGGTGGGGAAAACAGAGTTAGGTGACAGCTGATTCATCACTAAATGGAGGGTTGGGCAGAGCTAGAGCCAGAGCGCCTCCCAGTTTAACGCTCTTTTTTCTCCCTGCCATCTTTGCTGGTCAAAGGTCTCTGTTTCTGGCCTACTGGCCTCTGGTTTGCTATCTGTAAAAGGGACATAATTTTGACGATTAAATGTGAATGCATTTCAGAAGACGTGGAGGGAATAGTTTTTTCACTGTCTCTATCATCTTTTTTAATTCAGTGTTTTAAAAATTACTTGAGCACGAGACTTTTTTTTTTCTTTATAGAAGGAAGCATTGAGCAACTGTCTCTTAACATCCTTCAGTAATGGTTGAATTTTCAGCCATGCATGCCTACAGATTACTAACCTTAACACGGGGGGGGGGGGGGGTATTCCAGTAAAGCCATCAAAATGGCATCCATGAATGCTTAAGGGACTGATTTGACTTCAACTGGCTTTTGTTCTTCCACTCCCAGAAGGTTCAAATCCATATTTTATCTCGGCCATTACACAGAATTCCAACTTAAAGTGTGTTTCTTCCTCTCTGCAAGTTCAGAGACTCCTTGAAGTAAATGTCCTCTAGTGGAGAATTTCATGAAATGGTTTCCTAGATGACCAATTCATAAATTTGGATGAAAGACTATTGAGAAGTATAAACCAGCTTAGTATCTTTATCATGTTCAAAGATGGGATTTGACTCTGGGAACAGGAGCAACTATTCTGTCATTCCCAAGTTGCATGTCTGAGGAGTGAAGTGATATCCTTGATAGAAGCTTTCCAAAGCAGCAAAAAAAAAATATATAATAAATAAATAAATAAATTAATTAAATTAAAAAAACACCTCATGAGCCTTCAAAAGTCCTGTAGTCCTGTGAAGGGCTGGCCATTCTAAGGTAAGGGTGACTGAAAAAGCAAAGAGGCACACAGTGTGTATTATTCATAAGCATGAGCCACTGGGGAAAGGGATATGTGGAGAGTAATATGATCTTGTCTCCTGCACTTTGCCTTAATATGTTCTGTTGTCTTTTGTTGGCAGTTTCCTGTATTAGGTTGGTTCAGTGACTTAAGGCCTCTGCAGTGTTAGGCAACTAATTGCATTCTGAGATCAGATGGCCTGGTAAATGTAATTTCACATTCAAGAGTAGCAGGCCACCAGAAGATGTATCCTATGAGAATGTGCTTGCACCCACCATTGTGTCCCCTCCAACAGGTCAGATAGGAATTGGCAGAAAAGACATATGCCAAAGACAGGGGCTAGACAAGTCTGGTAACCTCAGGCTTATCTGTCCCTATGACAGAAGCCTTCTGCTCCTTGGCACCCTTTTTGAGGATCCTAACTCCCTCAACCTCCTTGTGGCAGTGATCCATTCTTTGATCAAAGGGTCACAACATGCTTTTACTGGGTCAGTAGAGAGCACCGTTGCCACATTTTTGTAACAGCATTTTTTTCATTTAAGACAACAAGCCTGTGATTCACATTCATATTTACAAATGATAAAATTCTATCTGGCTAGGCTGGCAGCCTTCACCCTTCTCTACCAGTCTTCACAAGGAGATTTAATTGACTGGGGAGATGATTTTCTTTGAGCTATGAGACTCTGAATTGCCTAGATACAGTAAAGCCTTGCTGAGTATAATTATGGTAGCTGCCAAAAAAAACAATCACTAGAAAATGGAAATCAAAGTCTAGACCAACTTTATTAGAAGCAGTGAATATAGTAACAAAGATAAGACAATTGGAACTGGGATCTTCAGAAAAGGGATGGAGCAAACTACATAGGAAAAAATGGGAATTGTGGGAGCAATATATGGAGAGAAGAAACAAGGTTTAAGAGGTAGGATTTAAATGAGCCATAGGATGCTTAATTTACAATCGGTGGATAGATAAGTGATGTATAATGTTTGCAACTAAAGTGGTGCCAGTGTTGTTTGTTTTTCATTTATATAAATGTAATGTTGCCTATATCATACAAGATAATTTAATAAAGATGTTTATTGGGAAAAAAAAGATTTTTACAGCTTAAAATAGTTGAAATTGTGGTCCCACACTGCAGATGTAATTCACTTCTCTATATCATGGAGGAACACCCTGCTAGAGAAATCTGGCACTGGTACCAGTCACATGGCTGGTGGGGAATATCTATTACTTAAGGTCCTACTGACATGTCTGACACCAAGAGAATATCCTTTAGCATGCAGTCACTCTGTAATCACAGGTACTTCACAAGTTCCTGTAACAGCTGAATCTAGCATACAAATCATACCAGTCATCAAGCCAAGTAGCATAGGATGACCAAGCTTGAACTATTTGCTATGTCTTTCTTCAGGCTACCAGACTAACATCACCTTTATGACCAGGTCAGCACATTTACAATGCTGAATCCTATCGTTCCACTCTGACAGAACTCTACCCATCTCAAACACATACCCCAGTACTATACTACCATGTGTGTCCTCTTCACTTATTACCTTAACTACAAGTGTACACACACATTACATAATCATCTAATTTCATGCATTTAATATTGAAGTTACCAACTGTGTTGGGTATACATCCTGCACAGACCCCAGACTGTGATGAGCCATAAAGTGTTGAGTACAAAAGTTCATACTATATTATGGGTTTGATCACCTGAGGAATGATAGTCTGTAACTTGACATGCTAGATGCATCAGCTTCAGCTCCTTGATGTACAAACTAAATCTGTCTCGAGAACTCTCCAAAAATGTCTTGGTCTCCAGGTAAAACTTTGCTGGAGGTAATAACATATAGCTACCCCAGACTATGTCAAAAACTCACTATTCCTTTACGATGACTGCCTATACAGGGCTAACTTTGAAAACCAAATCAGTACGGGTAGCCTTAGCTGAGAAGTCAAGAAGGCAACTGTTGTGCCACTGGAGACATCCTGTTGAGTTACTAAGCCAATACCATTAGAAAGAGCAAGATCATGTGGCAATTAAGTACCTTTTCAGTTCGAAAGGAGGCTTATTATTATTATTACTGGGGATGGCTAAGCTTACAAAAGTCAAGACGACAGAGGGGACAAAATATATTCACAGAGCTCCTAAATAATGAGGATGACCTGCTTCATATACTCAAGAGATCATCCAACAGGTTCTTAGAAGGCTGGTTGAATAAAGTTTTCCCCATAAAGGAGACAGCCAGAACAAACTGCCAAGCTCCTTCTTAAGGGAGAATGACATCAGTAAGGATATCATGTGGCCTGAGCTTGCTGCCCTGGTCAGAGTATCAGTGCAGTCAAAGTTAGACCAGGTGGCAAAGTAGTCTTCTCCAGACATGAATAGAGATTTATGGCCACCTTCTCCTCCTTCCAAGAATCTAGCAGGAAGGAAAGTGTTTCTAGTGTTTCATCTATAAGGAAGCAATAGAAACTGGAATGATAAACAGTTAAGAGCCTTAAGCCCCGGTGTGGCAATAAACTACAGCTATGTAAGTTGAACTTACCATAACACCAGATTTTGAATGATCACTGCTGCAGTAGTCTTAGCTATATAGGTTATATTCTGCCTAGGATATAACAGATATCATAGCTAGCCAGCTTCCAAAGCTTCAGGGCACCTTCCACTCTCCCGAACTGTTAAGTAGATGAGCTGATTAAAGGACAGGTTTGGGCATGAAGCTCTTCAGAGTTTTCCTGCCAGCAGAGAGAGTTGGAGGCTGAGCCCTGAAAGGATAATACTAGGAACAATAAAAAAATGTCCATGTCTACACCCTGGGATAAACACCACACCAAAAACATGGGGGATGGAGCAGCTACTGCAGCAGTGATCATTCGAATGTCTACTGTTATAAGTTCAATGTACATAACTGTACTGCATTTTTCATACTGATCACTGCTGCAGAAGCCTTAGCTCTACAGGCTGAATATCAGAGCTAATTCTATTTGGGGTGTGGAAAGAGAAGGGTCCAGGAGCCCCAAAAGAATGGTCCTAGCAAAGCTTGATTTAGACCTAGAAAAGGAATCAAGCTTATATTGTTTTGTAAAAAGTATGTACAGAGGACCAAGCAGCACCTTCTAGAATACTTTTAGAATCCAACATTTTCCAAGAAGGAACAGATAAAAGGCAAGGCCCCGGTAGTGGGTTTTGACCTTGCCTTAGACATGCATTTGGAAATAACCTATTTTAACACAAGTTCCCCCTTTTTACCTTCACAAGAAATGAAAAACTGATCTGAAGATTTGAAAAATTTAGTTCTATCAAGATAGTACCAGAGTTGTCTGTGGACACCCAAGGAATGGAGTATCCTTTCTCCCTTATTTTTAGGATAAGGAAAGAAAATGGGAAGATGGATAGTATACTCGGATACCACTTTAGGCAAAGAAGAAGGATTAGTTCTCAAAGAAATCCTGTCCCTGTGGAGGATGAGATATGGTTGACTCACCATAATAGCTTGCAATGTGCAACTCAAATATCCTTCTTGCAGAGGTCAAAGCAACCAGTAAAACTGTTTTCCATGTTAACAACCTTACATCAGCCAAATTTTGCTAGTTCAAATGGAGTAAGTGTTAGCTTCTTGAACACAAAATTAAGATTCCAAGAAGGGGCTACCACTTTTCTAGGAGGACTCTTAATAAAAAACCTTTTCATGAACATTTTGACATGACACTGTATTGAAAGAGTAGGATTCATGGGCAGATGTGCTGAAATGGCTGATAAATTAAGCTTAATAGAGAAAAATGAAAGGCCATTGTTTACTAACTCACACAAATATTGTAAAACCAGAGAACAACTGCCCCTGAATGGGTGCTGGTTATGTTGTCGGCTCCAACTAGAAAACCTTTTCCATTTGCTAATATGAGATTTTCTAGTAGCAGGCTTTCTTGCCTCCAGTATTACCTGCTGCACAACCTCAGAAAACAAGTGCCTAACAAGAACTATGCCCTTATCATCCCGGTAGTCATCTGAAGATGATTGATGTTGGGGATTCATTAAACATCTCTGGTCTTGTGCAAGTAGATCCAGTCTGTAAAAAAGCTTGGGGTAACTGCTCCTGACCATTTCCAAAAGAATGGAGAACCATGGTTGCCTGGGCCAGAAGGGATTCACCACAATGATCTTGGGCGATTCCTTCTGAATCTTCAGAAGTACCATGGATATTAGCAGAAAGGCATACAGGAACATTCCTGTCCAAAGAAAAGGCATCTGTCTTCTATGCCTTCTTGTATAGAGTCCTTGAACAGAACTTTGCCATTTGATTGTTCAGATAAGAGGCAAAGAGGTCTACCTGAGAAATTTCCCACATTCACACAAATGAATACTCTCTTGGAAGACCCCCCCCCCCGATATAGTTTCCATTCGTGAGGATCTGCCCTGGTCTTGCTCAGCTTGTCTGCCATATGAGATTATGCTGTGAAGCTATATCGCAAGCTAAAATGGCTAGTCTGCAAAGGAGTACAGCCTGGTTCCCACTTGCTTGCTGCTGTACCACATGACTGTGGCATTGTCTATAACCACATGAAGAGGTCCCAGGCACCAAATATGGTTTAGAGAGTTGAGTACTTTTGATCATGGCAAGCATCTCTGATATTTGTGCTTGCATCTGTTCCTGGTGTCCCATACACCCTGCATGTTTATGCCTCTTGAAACTGCTCCCCCAGCAAAGTCAGAAGCATCTGTGGAGACTGCTTTGAAGCAGGAAATGAGAATGGGAGACCTGGATTTAAGGATATCTTATCTCCACCAAAAGATTTCTCTTCTGGCAAACCCCAACATTGGGATATGAAAAAATAAGGTGTTGATGCTGAGACCAAACAGATTTCAAGTACCACTATTTTTCTCATGCAGTCTTGCCAGGAGTATCATGAGAATCATAGAAGCCATGAGACCCAAATTTATGAGGCATTCCTTCAGTGTGACTGAAGTCTAAATGGAAAACCTTATAAAAAGAGCTAAATGAAGACCTATTTTTTCCTGTGGAAGTAAAGCTCTTTGAACCGAGGTGTCTAGTTGACAACTCAGGAACATTACCCTGTGTGAGGGAGTCAAGAAAGGCTATTGAATGTTCTCTTGAAATCCCAGCTTGTGCAAAACATCTCTTGCCCAAGACAGATTTCTGACACCTTGAAGAAGACTTTGCAAAGATAAGCAAGTCTAAATATGGACAAATGTGGATGCTCTGTAGCCTGCAATGAGCTATAAATTAAAGCTAGACACTTTAACACTCTTGATAAAGAGGGTTGTCTAAAAGGTAAGGCAGAGAAATGATAATATGAAGTTATGTACCTACCATAACGTTCCATGTTAGTTGTCTTCTTCTCGCCTTCTTTCTTGCTGGATGGGTTCGGAGCCGATCCTCGGCTCCGACTCGGCAATTTACTAAAGCTCGAGAGCTATTTACTGGCTCAAGGCCCTCCCTATATCCCACAATGCTAGGCGTCAGATCCCCAGATCTCGTTTGGCAGAGCTAACACCAAGGAAAGATTCAAGGACACCTGTCCAACCACAAGGAAAAACTATAGTACAAAGACAGAGTAGGACACAATGTACATCAGAGTTGTCCAGAGGAAGAAGGCCCCAAAAGGGGACTCTTCTCTGTCTGTCCAGGCTAGGGGGATGGAGGGTGGGATGCAAGAAAGAAGGCAAGAAGAAGACAACTAACATGGAACGTTATGGTAGGTACATAACTTCTTAATGTTAAGTTGTCTATCTCGCCTTCATTCTTGCTGGATGAGACAGCATCCCTAGCAACTTAGTCCGGGGTGGCTCATCGGAACAGACTCTTGAACACAGTGGAACCAAACTCAGTTCTATTCCTAGAGGCCACATCCAACTTGTAATGCGAAATGAATGTATGAGGAGTGGCCCAAGTGGCTGCGGTACAAATAGATTCCACTGGTAGTCTTGCTTGAAAAGCTACCAACGTAGCCAATGCTCTGGTGGAATGACCTTTAGGTTTAGCAGCGAGTTGTTTATGTCTGAGTTGATAAATCAAGGTAGTAATAGAGGACAACCACCTGGATAAGGTTACTTTGGAAACTGGCCGTCCTTGTTTGCCCTCAGCATAGGATAGGAAAAGTTGGTCTGATTTTCTTATTTGCTTAGTCCTATCCAAGTAGAAACGTAATTGCGCCTATAAAGATAATAGACTGAGAAGGCGACAATGCAGACTTTTCGAAATTTATTGATATACCTAGCTCGGAGCAAGTTTGGATGGTATAATCCCTGGCTCGCAGTAGCTGATGCCTGATGGGAGCAGTGAGGAGCCATCGTCGAGATATGGAAACACCTGGAATCCTCGTCATCTCAGGTGAGCCGTAACCACTGACATGCATTTGGTGAACACCCTGGGGGCTGTGGTGAGACCAAAGGGCAGGGCCCTGAATTGATAGTGACTGGCTCCCAGCCGGAAGTGGAGAAACCTTCTGGAGCGCCTGTTCATTTTGACATGGTAGTACGCATCCTGAAGATCTATGGAGCACATCCAATTGTCCTGACCCAAAAAGGATAGAATGGACCGGAGCGTGACCATCCAGAACTTTGTTCTTTGAACAGACTTGTTTAGCCTGCTGAGATCCAAAATGGGTCTCCAGTCCCCTGTCTTTTTTGGCACCAAAAAGAACTTGGAGTAGATTCCAGATCCTTGCTGGTCTGCTGGGACTGGCTGGATGGCCCGTTTGTCTAGCAGTTTTGAAATTTCTAGCACTGCCTGTTCCCTTAGACCGGGTGGAACATCTGGAAGGGACTTGGTTGTTTGTACCGGGGTGTGGACAAATGGAATCTTGTAACTCTCGGATATGATAGACCGTACCCATTTGTCTTGTGTGAGGAGTTGCCAGGCTTCTGGGTACAGTGACAATCTTCCCCTGACTGCCTCCGAAGGCAGACAGTCGGGCAGCCCCTCAGGGGTGCTGAAAGGGTATGTCAGAGAACGATTCTCTGCTACTCTGATTCTGCGGGCTCCCTCTGCCCCTCGGGCGGCGTCTATTATTGTTCCCTCCCCTGCCCCTGGAGGGAAACTCGCCACATGTGTCCGGCACGACTCCCTGGGGTTTCCAAAACCACATTTTTCCACTCTTCTGACCCTTGGGGTATGGTCTAGAGGGAGTGGAAAAACGGACTCCCACGGCAGAGAGAGTCTTGCCTTCCTGCTCACACCTGGTAATGGTATCTTTCACCTGTGGTCCAAACAGAGCCGAACCATCAAAGGGGGTATTGGTGAAGGATGCCTTAAAGGGGTCAGCAAAGTTGCATAACCGCATCCAGGCATGTCTTCTCAAAGACCTACTCGCCCTATCGGCTGCATAAGAAATGAGCCGCGTGGAGGAGTTGACGATAGAATTAAGGGTCGCCAGCTGGGAGTTTATCTTGTCTTGAGCCCCCACAGCCGATGGATCCTGAAGGGTATCACCCAGTTCCTTAAGAAGATCCCTTTGGAGACGGGTGAAATGGCATAGATAATTCATCGACCGCATAGAGAAGGTTGCTGAGGAAAACACCCGCTTCTCATACCTGTCCACTGTCCTAGATTCTTTATTAGGTGGATGGACAGGCACCGAAGGGTCAGCCAACTTCTTCTTTGTGGCTGCTGCAACCACCATGGCATCAACAGGGATACCTTTTGTCAAAAATTGCTTGCTGTAATAAATTTAGTGGGCCTACGGGGAGTTGGTTTCACTGTGTCCAGGGCTGACCACGCCTTTTGAGCCACCACTTCCATTAGTGGGTCGAAAGGTGGAGATACCCAGGAGGTGGAAGGGTGAGAACCAAATGCGTCCAGGTAGACTGACTCGTCCTCTGAAGGGTTAAGGGCAGTCCAGCTTCCCCTCTGCTTAAGGATTTCTAGAATGTCTGAAAAGGAGACATCCTCAGAGGGGGATCTTGGGGACCCTTCAGAATCCTCCAAGTCGGTATCAGACGTGACTGACTCCGGGGAGTCGACATGTTTCCTCTTACATTTTCTCTTCCGGGGTGGGGGGCTCCTCTGAAGGATCAGGGGAGGCCTCGGAAGAGGAAGATACGCCCAATGGGGTGACCTGGAGCGTTTGCTCTCCACGCTTGGGGTCAGGAGGGTGGATAGAGACCGATGCAGGCACCATGGGGGAGGAGCCAAAGGGGCTGATCGAGGGGCCGACTCAGGAGTCAGCACACTCCTCATGACCTCAAAGGCGCCTGTCAGGCAGAGCAGAAGGTCCCTGCTCCGAAGAGACAAGAACCCCTGTTGGCACTGAGAAGGACGGCTCTGAGGCTGATGGGGCCGAGCTCACCTGCGCCGATGCTCCAAGAGGGAGAACGGGGTCGGACAAGGGTCCGATGTCACTCACCCCCTCGGAGCCGACGAGGGATTCTCGGCGCCCAGATCCCTCCAAGGACGGAACCAAGGAAGAAATCAGAGCCGACGAAGGAGCCAGAAGGTGTAGTATCGGTTCCAACGTTACCAAGATTCGAGCCCCAACCGGCTCCGAACACAAGGAGGGAGTCGGAGGAGGAACTGCTGTAGATACCGGGACAGCCACAGTCTGTTGAGAAGGGCTGGTTAAACTTTTGGCCAGGGCCTGCGACTTACGGAGTCTACTAACCACCCTCTCTAGGTCATGATCAGATAGCCTGGAAGACCGAGATGAATGGGACCTATGGCTTTTCTCAGATTGGAGTAATGGTGATCTCGGAGCCGAGCGAACCGATTCTAGGGAAGGGGACCTAGAACGTTTTCGGCTCGAAGACGGTTCCGACAATAAAGTTGGAGCCGACTGAGGTCTAGAGGTGTCGGCTCCAGCTGGAGCCGACGAGGAGGCAGGTGCTCCACCAGGCGACGGCTCCGAACTGGGAGCCGATGGCTTGGCAGGCTTAGAGGATTTACCCAACAAAGGCTTGGTCGGGGATCCTTCTGGCTTAAGTAAGCCTCTCAGGATGAGCTTGTTCCTATGCTCCTGCAGGACTCTCGGGCTGAAGGCATGACAGACTGAGCAGGAGTCCTGCAGGTGTAGGGGGCCCAAGCAATAAATGCAAGAAGTGTGACCGTCTGTCAGAGACATCTTCTGACAGCACGAGTCACACTTCTTAAAACCTGAAACTTTGGTATCCTTAGACATGATGGATACCAAAGAAAAGAGTCACTAGTGCTTAAACACACAGAAAAACACAAAGACACACGCACTAGTTACGCTACAATATTAAACAATTGCACAGTTAACTATATATAAATATATACATACAAGTCTACAACTATACTAAAGTAAAAGAGCTAACACTACCCTATAACACAAGGAAAGGGAGGGGAGATTAGCCAATGAGAAAAAAAGGGGGGGGGAGGGAAGAAACTCTGTAACTAAAACGAGTTTCTAAGAGGGGATATTAGGGAATAAACAGAGTTCACTAATCGGGAAGTTATAAATATAAGAAAAGATTATAAAGAAAAACTAAAGTTAACTTTAAATATATCAATATATGAAAAAAGATTAATATGACCTGGAGCCAAGTAAATCGCAACCTCGTAGCTGAAGCGGCAAACGAGATCTGTGGATCTGATGCCTAGCATTGTGGGATATAAGGAGGACCTCGAGCCAGTAAATAGCTTTCGAGCTTTAGTAAATTGCCGAGTCGGAGCCGAGGATCGGCTCCGAACCCATCCAGCAAGAATGAAGGCAAGATAGACAACTTAACATTGTGATCTATACACACAAAACCTTAAGAAATGTCTGGATGAATAGGGATGTGATGATATGCATCATTTAAGTCTAGTGTTACCAGGAAACTTGAAAGAGGAAGAGGAGGTAAAAGGTTGGGAAGTGCCAACATTTTGAATTTGGGCACCATCACAAAGAGGTTTAGGAAAAAGATCCAGAGCTAGTCACCAAGCATTTTTTTTCTTTCTTTGGAACTAGGAACATCCTGGAATAAAACCGCGTTCCCACCTGGGAAGATAGAACTGGTTCTATCACTTCTTGGGACAGCATGTGATGAAGAACACGTGGAAACAGTGTCTGATCTGCAGGATGAGGAACTGTCCCCTGGAAAGGAAGAATTTCTTCCCACTACCATCTGTAACCTTGGCGATTGATTTTTCAGAACCCATTTGTCTTGAGCAATGTGTTACCAAAGAGAAAAATGGAGATACAGATTTTCTGGAAGAGAAAAGAAGCCAGGGTAGGAGGGGATTACAAGGTCTCTTGAACAGTTATTCAGAGCTTTTGGACTGTTTGGTTTTGGGGGGGGGTTGAGACTTCTTTTTGGAACCACCCTGCCATTTCCTCTTAAATGTCTGCTTACCTGAATTCTGTTGTCTATTTATTCTGTTTTTTTTTTTTTTTTGCCAAAATTAGAACAGGAGAAAGAAAATCGTTTGGACAATTTGGAAAAGGGCTTAAAATCTTAACAGATTCCCTGGACCTGCTTGTCCCTTTCATCACACTTTTTGATTGTCTCTGTGACAGATGGTCCAAACACTAAATCTCTCTCCAAAGAGAATTTAAAAATCTAATTTTTAAGATCATCTCGGAGGTTCTCAGAAAGTAGCCAAGCCAAGCAAATCTCTTTAAAGCAGTACCAGTGACCATAGCCCTGGAAGAAGTATCAACAGAGTCATGCACACACTGCAGACAATGAATAAGTGACCTGTGCAGTAGAAGAAGAGAGGTTATTTAAAGCAGATTTTACTTCACAAGAAGAAATTGTAGATAAAACATTCCTTATACTTTCTCAATTTGTCAGAACAAATTTCAACATATGTGCCCGACAATTAAAAAAATTCTTAAATTCAATGTTGCGAAAGTATACACTGTTCCCCTTACCCATCAATCTTCCCATCCTTATTAGATAGAGTAGGATTGGAATTAACTAAGTGCTTAGCAGCAGAAGAATCAGGACTACAAATGCTAAATCAGGTTTGGGAATAGTGTATAAAAATTTAAAATGACTGAGGAACTTTATACATCCTATCTGCCTTTTTAAGGACAGCTGGCTGACTATCAGAAAAACTGCAGGCAGTAAGACACATTCTCTAAAGCATACAGGACAGGGGGAATGGGTACAGATTCGGGAAAATTATTTTGTATTAACTCATATTTTCTGAGGGACTAAGAAAGCTCAGTGTTCCCCCACAGTAAGCACTTGGACATTGTAGAAGAGTCTCAGAGAAAGAGAAACCCCCACACGGACAATCAGAAACTGACCTCTCCTCAGACTCTGAATCAGAAATCTGAGGACAAAACTCTGAATGGGTCCCTCCATCTTCCCGTTTGGATTCAGAATCCTGAATCTCTTCAGGAAAAGAGGAGTCCCTCTATTTTTTTTTTATCTGAAACTACTTTACAAGAAGGATCTTCACCCTGAATTAAAGCCTGAGCCAGAACCGGTAAACTACCCCTTTCCAAAGAAATTTGAGGAGTATACAAATGCTTAGTTTTCTGTTTCTTTTTGACGGGGAAAATGGGGCCAACCGTGTTACTAATGGCAGCAGCAGCATCTCCAGGGACGGGCAGAGCATTTCAACACAATAGGGAAACCTTCCCTGTTCCTTCTTCCAGGACCAACAAGAGTGGCTCTCCTTTGCCCACTGAGGGAACTCCAACAGCCACAGAGGACTTGGCTAAACACCAGTCCATTGTGGCTCTAGATGCTATACAAGAGAGATCCAGGGTAAAAAATGAATGGTCTGAGGTACAACAAATGGCCTCCGCAGATTCACCAACCTGCAGCTGAGGCAAATTGCTAGCCTGCTGTGGTGGCAAAGGCTCTTTGCTTAACTTTTTATTTTTGTGGCTGATAGAAGGACTGATTGTGGAACTGATAGTATGCGTGTTGCATGGTCAAGTCAAATATTGTGCCTCTTTTTCGGGGAAAGCAAGCAGCAAATGCTGGAAAATTACCAGACCACAACAGTTACATTTTTGGCAGAAAAAAAAAACAGTAAAAAGTGCTTGAAAACAACATGGGAGACCCACAACAGAAAAATAAACAGTCTTTACAGAAAAGATGCTTTCAGTTAGTTTACACCACTTTCAAACTGCTAGAAAAAAAATGAGTGTTCTGTTTAAAAGAATGTTACACTTTCAAGACAGTCCATTAAATAACTTCTAGCTTTAAAATAACTTTCCTGAAGACAGCAAAGTAATAAAACCCCAACAAAATATAAGAAAATGGTAGGTCCCCCCAATGGAACTTATTTGCCCAGCACAGAAAAGCACAAGCTAACCATCAATCCTCAAAAGCCTCACAGGAATGTACTCTTTGGTGGCAGTAAAGCTCTGAAGGACTTTGCACGCAGACTTCTTTTAGTTAGCTCTGCTCAAGCTGCTTGACAGTTTGGGCATGTGAAAGGTGCCCTGAAGCTTTGGATGCCAGCTAGCTGATGCACCTGTTATATCCTTGGCAGGATATAACACATACAGCCAAAGCTACTGCAGCAGTGATCAATATAAAGAACACAGAATACTGTATGAAAAACGTAGAAGATTATCTTGCCCACTTTTAAGGATTTTAGATTCCTTGCTTGACTGCAAGGTCACAAAGTTTTGTGGTCCCTAGCTCCTGTGGACAACTGAGGAAATCAAGCAGAAATCCATCTGAGGATGATTGGATCAGGGGATCACTTCACTTAGTCTGAAGCATATACAGAATATTTTCTTTCTTTTCAGCCAGAGCTAAGTCTGGGTGATTCTAGGTTGCAGCTTTGGTAATGGACTGTACTGTGGTAGTGACTCAAAGCTATTCCTCCTCCTTTTTCAAGTGCCTGTTAAGGTTCTTCTGTGAGTGAGGAATGGAGGTTTACAACTTCAAGGTTCCTCCAAGGCAGGGATTATTTAACAATAAGCTGCATGAAGAAGCACTGATTTCTTAACTCTATCTCCAAGATAATAGGCCTCCAGGTCCACAAACTCTTTACAAGGAGCAAGGGGGAGGGAATATCTTCCCCATCCACCTAGTGCAGGAGGGTTAAGCTTCTATACATATAATGTGTTCGGGAGGGGGGGGATCAGGATCTAATGAGTAAGCATCTAATGTCATGTGACAGGGAGTCAGAACTATGGCATACATGCATCTGACAAAGTCAGGGAATGAACCATGAGAGGTATACACTGAGCCTCTTACTAGCATTCCCATGTTCCCCCAAGGGTGCGTTCCCACAACCAGGTGGACAGATTCTAACAGAATTCAAACATTAGTCTGTAGTCTACAACCTAATCTGCAGCCTACTTTGGTGGAAATGATGGAGGAGTCTTTTCATCCAGGATTATCTGGTTCTGCTGGATCTTGGGTTAGAGGGACTCAGGAGTAAAGTTCACATTCCCAGATACAACCACTGAGCTACTGCAAGCTAACACAAGGGACCACTCCCTGGGATTAAGCAAGAGAGCACACACTAGAGTTAGGTGCATTGTCTAAAACCTGGATTATATGCCCTAAAGTTTGAGCCAGGATGGCTACTCTTCCAGTCCCCTTGAAATATCCCAAGTGGTAGACAGCCAAAGCTCAAGCCTTTACTATCTGAAGGTGAGGATGAAACACTGGTGCAGTACAGACCCTGTTCTGCAGTGGACTAACCTCCAGATGCCTGTGACTGTGGACTGCCATTTTTTCCCTTTTGAAGGAGATCTAGCAGCAACCTGGGGTTGTGAGCAGGACTTCCCAATATTCCTCACTTTGAGCACTTTCAACCACCTCCATCCTGGTAGACAAACAGGCCTGGAGGTTCTCTCTCTTGATGCTTATGAGTGGCTGGGGAGAATCACTGCAACTTATGGCAGTGCTTCATACTTTGTTCCTCTCTCTCTGGCAGTACTGGCAATGCTAGTGTGAGTCTTGGCTTAGTATTTGAAGGTCACATAAACACCCTGAAGGGCTCAGTGCTCACTGAAACTGGCAACCTTTCTATGACAAAAGTAATAATATGTGACAGGCAAAAAAAAATAACTGGGGGGCTCAAGAACTAGGTGTGATCACCTAGTGCATCATGTCATACCACAATCGATCCTACCACGGGGTATGAACACACCTAAACATGAAACATTTAGAGAAAAAAATGTCAAAATGCAATGGAAGAGAGGATAAACTCAAATGCAGATCCACTAAGCAGAGTCCCGGATGTTAAATCTTGATGTACTGGGTGTATTCATCAAGGCTGTTGAGAACCAGGATGGCAATACATTTTCCAATCCCCTCCAAAATCAAGGAGTGGAAGTAAAACTCTTTCCTTTCCTCTGAAGGAAAAAGGATGTCGTTGGCCCCTTTGAGGAGTAAAGTATGAGCATGGTGCAAGAGTTGCATGAAAATGGCTTGAAATTTGACTTAAGTCCTTTCTAGGGAAGGACTTACCAAGCTCTACAAAATGGCTGTCCATAACCACATCATGAATCCATTAGTCCTTTCTAAATACTCTTTCAAGTAGGAAGAGCATGCAGATCCATCATCTCCTGGACAGTGCTGGATGAAAAAAAAACTGCTACACAAATAGGTCACCTACAATGCAACTTCCAGAAAAGTCAGGGAGAGACAGGAAAACCCCGGCACTTGGAAACCCTCATTTATTTAGGGTGTTTATTCTTCCTGGACCATTAACCTAGGGAACAATAAAGGCATTTTACACGGTCAAAGCCTGTTTTTTTCTTCTGGAGATCCACCAAGTCTTTGAAGGCCTAGCCCAAAAAGAACCTCCTACAGGAAGGGGACATCCACAATAAACTAAGCTCACCATTAAAGGAGGATAACTCTAAGCCATGCTATCCTACATAGGCATTTACTACAGCCTCTTGTAACAGCCACAGTGTCAGCAGAATCAAAATTACAGCACATGACACAGCATTAAAGTAATGGTAAAGGTCTTAACCAGGCTTCCACCATAGAAACAAGAAGGGTTAACATCTTTTCTAGTGCCTAATCCACCAGAGAGGACCGGAGCTTAAATCAGTGAGATAAGCAGTTGAGGAATCTAAGCTCCACTGCAGCAGCAGAAAACATTTTACTCATTATTTTTAATGTCTTAGGCTCTTCATCCACTGGTAAGGAGCTGGACTCCCTGCAATTTATGCTGGACAAAAGAGATCAAAGAGGAGTTGTGATTCTGCATCTTTCACAGGGCACAGATCTAGAATGGCTTTCTCCTAATCCCAGTTATGGCAAGGGAAAGACTGTGTTCACCAGGAATGTGTTGACCTAGTGGTGGGTGAGTGTTGGACAACAAGCGATAGGGCACTGACACTTGGTTATGTTCCCATTCAAGGTAGGGCACAGACTGGAGAAGTCTGCTTAGGGCCTAGTGCCAGATCAAGCTATATTCCTTGATGGTGTGCCCCTGCATCTATGAAGTTTTTGCCACATATCAGAGTTCTTTGGATACAGTTCTTGACCTTTTCTATAAGGCCTGCTGACATGGGAGGTTCCAGCTGACCATCATCAAGCTGGGACTTACTGGGTCAACAGGAGGCCTGGAATGAGAAGTCCTAGATCTTGAATATAACCACCAAGTACATGAAAGGAGACTGTGGGGACAAAATATTAATTGTGAGTAAGAACTAGTTCATTTAATTATTTTAATGCTTATTTCCTGATCATTTATAAACAAAAAGTAAAAAGAAAAATAAAGACCTACAAAATATCACATTAAAAAACTAAGATAAAACATACATGTCTGCATTGGTAGGCAGTGTTGACACATCAAGCTCAACATTAAAAGGTGGTTACCATGGTTGCAGCTTTCGTGAACCTCTTAGCAGCACTTGGTAGTCAAAGTAAAGACCTCTTGGAGGCTCGTCACACATTAAAGTTCAAAGAGACTTTGAGAATCCTGACAAAGATTACCAAAGTTACACTGCATCATGACTGTTAAAAGCAGGTTTATTAATTTGAGTTAACATTTTGTAGTGTAGAAATACCTTTCACAGTCGGACATTTCTTTACTGCGGTGGTGGTGCTGCGGTAGCGTTGTCGCCTCACAGTAAGACGCTGTCCGGTTCAATTCTCAGCTAGAGCATCTTCTGCGTGGAGACATGTGTGAATGGGCGTACCTTCGTTGAAGGTTGTGCGTCAGGGCTGGTAACTCAGCACGTAAAAATCAACTACCAATCATTAGCGGACCAGAGTTCCGCTGTGGCGACCCCTAACCGGGAAAAGCTGAAAGACACAACAAAGTCTGAAATTTCTTTCAAAATGATGTTACCATTTCATTTTTTTCACTCTTAACTTCGGAGAATCCCTCAGAGGACTTCATTATTTTGAAAAAACAAACATGGCTAACTGCAACCACAACATATTATCATATTGCATGGCAATTTAGTAAAAAGCAGTAAATCCAGAAATCTAGTCTGCTCCTCAATGAAATAGGAACAGCTGAAAAGCTTGCAATTGTACAGTGTGCTGTTTTTCTTCTTGTCAAAGGGAAGAAGTTTAGAAGACATTTAATAAATTAACATTTTCAAGAACAGGAAGACAAGAATTAGCAGCAAAGAGAAAATTCTGGATTTAACATGCAACTAGAAAATATTTTCTGTTTGTTGTACTTTGCAAGACATCAAGGCTCAATACAAACTATAAACGTAAATATTATTTTGCTACAGAATAGAACAAGATATAGTGGATTTGATGAATTGTACAATTTATTGATATTAAAAAGCGGTCTATGGAATAAGAAAATAGCAAAGGGAAGGCTTTTAAGAGAGAGATTTTACCTAAGAGGTGGGAATGTGTACAGAGTAACTGACAACATCAACAGCCCGAAGCTGTCGCAAATCTTCAAGAAGATTAACTAAGATCCTCTATGATTCAAGGAAAATATGGTCAATAGTAAAAAAGAAACTGGAAACCTCTCCAAAATGCAAGAATATGTGCTACAGCTAAGACAGCAATGAGCAACAATCATGTACTACAGCCATGGGAGACAGCACTCACAGATGAAGATGATGTTTCTGCTGTGTACTCATCAGTAGCAAGGCAAGAACAATCCCACTGTGAATCAAGAAATGAAAAGTACAGTTTTGTACCTACCATAAATGTAGATGTTCGAAGATCCACATTGCTGCAGTCCTTACTTATGGGTAGTCCGCTGTCCTCGGTCGGCCCGAATACCAAAGTATTAGGCTGACGTCGGTCATGGGCGCCTAGAACTGACATCAGAGCGTCAGGGTATAAAAGCGCATGACCGACGTCATATCCTCAGTCTTTTCTTGCCCCAGATGTCAGAAGGCCCTAAAAAGAAAGGCCAAAAACAGGATACCTCCCCAAAAACATGCCCAACAACAACCATCACCCAAACCATATTACCATGCCCAACTACAGAGGGGAAGGAGGAAGGGTAAATTGGACTGCAGCAATGTGGATCTTCGAACATCTACATTTATGGTAGGTACAAAACTGTACTATATTCTTCATCTCACATTGCTGCAGTCCTTACTTATGGGTAGAATCCCAAAGCAGAGGTAAAGGGAGGATGGCAAAATCATAAAGCATTAGGGGCTGCTAAAATGCCCTGTAATATAGCAGATGCAAATCCAGCCCTAGACTTAGAATAAAGAGGAAGGTGGTAATGCTTGGAAAAAGTATGTACTGAACTCCAAGTGGCTGCTTCCAAAATATCTTTGTAGCTACCCCCTTAGAAAGGCAGTAGAAGTGGCAGTAGCTCTAGTGGAATGAGGTTTGATTCCAGCGGAACCTCCTTACCATGATGGGAATAACAGAAAGAAATACAAAACCCAATCCATTTAGAAATAGTTTGTTTTGAAACAGGTTTTCCCTGAGAACCCAAAGCAAAAGAAACAAACAACTGCTGAGACTGCCTGAACCCCTTGGTTCTGCTCAAATAATAACGTAACTGTCTGTGAATATCCAAAGTATGCAAAATCTTCTCCCCTTTATTTTGGGGTTTGCATAAAAGTAGGCAAATGAATAGTTTGGTTCAAGGCCACACTAGAAACCACTTTAGGCATAAAGGAAGGATTAGTACGCAAAGATACCCTATCCTTATGAAAAATCAGGAAAGGTTCCACTGCCATAAGGGCCTGTAATTCAGAAACCCTTCTTGCAGAGGTAATGGCCAACAAAAAAGCAGTCTTCCATGATAAATACTTTAACTCGGCAGTAGCTGCAGGCTCAAAAGGTTGCAGAGTAAGTTTTTCCAACAGAAAATTGAGATCCCAAGCAGGAGTAGGAGCTCTACGTGGGGGTCTTATGTTCTTTGCCCCTCTAAGAAATTGCTTAAACAAAGGATGGGAAAACAAAGGAGGGTCACAGTCATAGTGAGCAGAAATGGCTGCAGCATGAACCTTTATCGAGGAGAAAGACAAACCCTTGTCCAATAACTCAGTAAGATATTGAAGAGAAACACTTAAATCAGGCTTGGAAACATCAAAGTCCTTCGCTCTGCTCCAAAGAAAAATCTCCTCCATTTATCTGCGTAAACTTTCCTTGTACTAGGCCTTCTGGCCTCCAAAATAACATTCAAAACTTGCTGTGGAAGCTGAGACCCTCCAGGGTCTAGAACAGAACATGCCAGGCTGTGAGATGCAGAGACTGAATCTTGACATTGAGGAAGTGATTGCCCTCCTGAGACAAAAGATGCGGAATCAAAGGCAGAGGCCATGGAGGCTCCGTACTAAACTCCTCAGTAGTGGGTACCAGTGCTGTCGAGGCCAATCCGGCGCTATCAGAATCATGGATGGCTTGTCTATTCTGGCCTTCAGGAGTACCTTGGGAATGAGAGGCAGAGGTGGAAAGGCATAGACATGAAGATTGCTCCAACTGAATGATAGAGCATCCACCTTCCAAGCTGTGGGATGAAACATTTTTGTGCAAAACTTTGGCAACTGGTAATTTAGTGGAGAAGCGAACAGATCTATGTCTGGAGTCCCCCATAACACTGTCAACTTTTGAAACACATGAGGATCCAGTTTCCACTCGTGAGGATCCACAATTTGTCTGCTCAACACATCTGCTAAGGAGTTCTGTGCTCCTGGTAGAAACCTTGCCTGAAGATTGAGTTGTAAACTGAGAGCAGTTTCCCACAAAATCATCGCTTGCCTGCAAAGAGGGTACGAATGGGTTCCCCCTTGCTTGTTGATGTACCACATGACAGTAGTGTTGTCTGTTTGAATCAACACCTGTCCTGGGAGAAGTAGATCCCTGAAAGCCATCAATGCAAATTGAACTGCTAACATCTCCTTCAAGTTGATATGCAAATGTTGAAGTCTGACAGGCCACGTGTCTTGCACCCATTTTCCATTGAGGTGTGCTCCCCAAGCCTTGTCCGAGGCATCTGTCGTTAAAATCTGACTCGCCTCTGGTCGGGTCACAGAGAGTCCCTTGTTTAGGTGACATTCCTGAGCCCACCACAAAAATTCCTTCTGAATGCAAGGTATTATTGGAATGACAGTGTCTAGATCTTGGCAGTGTTGTGTCCATACATTTTTGAGATACCATTGAAGCTTCCTCATATGCAGTTTGGCATTGGGAAGCACCAGAATACAAGATGCCATGAACCCCAAGGCTTGAAGGACTGTCCTTGCAGTCAGCCTGGACTGTAGAGACATTTGATGGAAATAAAGAGAAAGGCTTCTTTGTTTGTCCGGGGTCAAAAGGCCATCTGGGAAGCTGTATTCAGTCTCACACCCAGAAAGCACATGTCCTGAGAGGGTACTAGACTGGACTTTGTTTCGTTCACAGAATACCCTAGGCATCTTAACACTACCATCACATACTGTAGATGATGAAGAAGTTCGTCCTTGTGTTGTGCAATAATCAGGCAATCGTCCAAATAAGGATAAATCTGTATTCCTCTTAACCTGAAAAAGGCTATCACTGGAGCCAGAACCTTTGTGAACACTCTGGGTGCAGTAGATAAGCCAAAGGGCAATGCAGAGAACTGATAATGTAAATTTCCAGCCAGCAGGTAACTCCTGCAACTGGGCCTGATAGGAACATGAAGATAAGCCTCTTTGAGATCCAGAGTTACCATCCAGTGATCTTTTCCCAACAGAGGTAAAAGCTGTTGTAACGTCAGCATTTTGAACTTTGGAATGTCCAGATAAGTGTTGAGGATAGATAAATCCAAAATTGGTCTCCACGTGTTCCCTTTCTTTGGTACTAGAAACAGGCGAGAATAAAATCCTAGCCCCACTTCTGACAGAGGAACTGGCTGAATAGCTCCTATTTGAAAAAGCAAAGAAATCTGCTTGTGAGCCTCTATCCTTTGCCGAGGTGGAACGTCTGGCATGCCTTTGAAAGGAGGCAATGTATGGAAATAAAACTTGTAGCCTCGGTTTATAATGTCCAATACCCATTTGTCCTGGGTGACTAAAAGCCAGTTTTGCTTGAAGAGTGCTAACTTTCCTCCCAAAGGAGCTGCCAGGCAAGAAGAATCTGGCAGCTGAAAATGCAGGTCATTGGGCCTGTTTACGAAAGGACTGGCCCCTGCCCTCACCTGCAGATTGTGCAGGCGAACTCAAGTTCTAGGCCTGAATGTACTGTGAGCTCTGCCCTGCCACGCCTAGATCTACCCCTAGATTGAGAATCAGAAGAAGGGTAGGTCCACCCCTTAGTAGGCCAATTTCTACTAAACTTTGGAGGTTGCACCTGCAAAAAATCTTTAACAGTCTGCATAGACTTAGCCTTGTCTTCCATTTTCTTCAAAACCGACTCCACAGGAGGACCAAACAAAACTTCAGACTGTAAAGGGGCATCCAGAATTCTAGTTTTAACATGCTCGGACAAATTCTGATCCTTAAGCCAGGCGTGCCTGCGAAGAACTGAACCAGTGGCAGCCACCCTAGAAGAGGCCTGCACAGCATCAAAACCACACTGCAAAGAATGCTTACCCACCTGTTCAGAGACATGTACTAAATCCTGCAATTCTTTACATTCTATGCCCTCTGCCAAAGCATCCACTTTAGATTTTAGCTGAGAAAGGAGGAAATTCTGATACTTCAACATATGAAACTGGCAATTTAAAGCCCTCATTGCTAAAGTAGAAGAGGTATACACCTTCTTACCCCATCTATCCAAAGCTCTAGCTTCCTTATCTAGAGGAACCGGATTCTTTACAACAGAGGCTCTAACACCCTTAGGCCCCTGACTAATAGTTTCTGGGTCCGCCCTAGGACTCTTATACAGATATTTATGAGCCTCAGGCACCCTGTAATATCTGTCCGGTTTAACTGGCAGGAGGCAAAGAATCTGGATTAAGGGAAGCCTCCGAGAAAACATCTTGAACAACATCCAAAACAGGAGGTATAGCCAAGGGTCTATGCTGTGGTAAAAACAAGAATTCCCTAAGCCTCTTCCTAGAATCAGAGAAATCCTGTCCTTCCCACTTAAAATGCTCCCTCATTGAATGCAGAGTTTCTGAAAATGAAAAATCCTCTGGAGGAGAAGCAGGAGGAGTGGAATCCTCTGCATCAGAATCCGAATAAGGAGGAAAATCTAGAATATCTTCAGCAGAAGTCTCTGAGTCATCTGAGGCCTGATCCAAACTTTCCAACTCTGGCTTCACCCTGGGCCTCTTATCAGGAGGGGGCATAGATCCTCTAATTAAAGTAATCAAATCTTCTGCCATTTTAAGCATGTGCTTTTTAGGCACAGACCCTGAAGTACCTGGAGGGACACCAGAGGAAGGCAAAACAGACCTGCCCTTAGAAGAAGCCTTAGGAATAGAAGCAGTAGGCCTAACCACCTTAGGCATAGAAGGGAGAACAGTAACTTGAGAGGCCCCTTCAGCCTGACCTGACTCCTGGGAGGCCACATCCTGCAAAATCAAAGTTTCCCCCTGAGACTCAACAGAAACTTCAGCCGGATCCCCCTGCTCTACTGTAGCTTCTGCAGGACCGGAGTCCGTAACGGATGAATCAACCTGTCTAGGTTTCAAGGATTTGTCTTTGCGCTTCTTCGTGGAAGCGGGCGTCGGAGGATCCGACGGCATAATATAATTACACCGTTTACCAAAGACTAACCTAGCACAATCTAACCTTTTTATAGTGTGCTTATTAAACCTAGCACAAAACCGACACCCGACTACGTCGTGGTCCGGTCCCAAACAAGGAATGCAAAGAGAGTGATAATCCCTATGCGGTATCTGTTTCCCACAAGAAATACAATTATTCACTTTTTCTGACATCCGGAATTAACTGAGGCAAGAAAAACAAAAATATTCTAGCAGGTACCAGCCAACTTGGTTTCGGTCTGAAACTCAGAATTGAAAATTTCAGGCCGAGCGGCACTCGCAACGCTGCTTCTGCATCGGACCATGCGGCAAAAAAGACTGAGGATATGACGTCGGTCATGCGCTTTTATACCCTGACGCTCTGATGTCAGTTCTAGGCGCCCATGACCGACGTCAGCCTAATACTTTGGTATTCGGGCCGACCGAGGACAGCGGACTACCCATAAGTAAGGACTGCAGCAATGTGAGATGAAGAACATCTAAACTGAATACAATTAATCCGATGAAAAAAATTGGGATGAAATAGAGGGATCAAAGGATTGATCAGATGCGTAAAATGAACTGACTGAGAATTCCAGTGGACACCAAAGATTGAGAAGTCCGTGAACTGCATGGTTTGAAAGTATAAGGTATTGTTTTATGCACAGAACAAATCAATGCTATTGTAGCATAACAGTAAAGCTGATTATAGAATATGTCTATGTAATCAGTAACTATCTCATAGTATAATATATACGTAACATGCATACAAATATTTTAAGCACAGGCATTAATGCCCTTCTAGCCTGCCATTATACCCAAAACACTTGTTCCCATAAGTGTCCAGGCTGTTCTTAAAAATATCTAAATTAGTACTTCAGTTAATGTAATTTGGTAGTCTGTTCCAATCATCAGCTGCTCTCTCAGACAGCCAATTAGTACAGTTTTCATTCCTACAGAATCTTCTACATAGGTTGTCTGATGATTCTCTACTACTATTTTATAATCCCACACATTCCCACAGACAGTTGTCTCTAAATGCCCTATATACCTGAATATGATCTCCTCTTAGATATCTATAAGAAACATAGTACAAATTTTCTTACTCTCGTTTGTTTTCTTACAAGGTTTCCATATTGTTATTCCATACTCAAGTTTTGGTCTAATGTAACAAACGATGACTTCATCATTTTTGATTCCTAGACTTTCTAAATCCTTTTATACAACATATAGTTCTATAAAAAGAAGTTATGTACCTACCATAACGTTCCATGTTAGTTGTCTTCATCTCGCCTTCTTTCTTGCTTGTTGGTATCAGAGCCGATCCTCGGCTCCGACTCGGCCATCTTCTATAGCTCGAGAGCTGTTTACTGGCTCAAGGCTACCCCTTATCCCATGATGCCTAGCGCTAGCTACCCAGATCTCATTTGAAATAGCTAACCCCAGCCATAGCTATGGAATGAAACCCTTCCAAACAGAGGGTTAAACCTACCTGTTATAACCTCTAAGTCAGTAGAGGAAACAAACCAGAGAACACTCAGCCAGTGAAACTTAAACTCCTCTCGGTCCAATAGGATAGGGGGATGGAGGGGGGGACGCAAGAAAGAAGGCGAGATGAAGACAGCTAACATGGAACGTTATGGTAGGTACATAACTTCTTTATGTTAAGTTGTCTATCTCGCCTTCGTTTCTTGCTTGTTGGGACAGCGTCCCTAGCACCTACGATCCTGGGTGGCTCATTGGAACAGATTCTTCAGAACAGTGAAACCAAAGTTAGCTCTACTCCTGGAGACCATGTCTAACTTGTAATGAGAAATAAAGGTATGAGGATTTGCCCACATGGCAGAGGCACAGATAGAGTCCATGGGCAATCTAGACTGGAAGGCTACAGAGGTGGCCAAAGCCCTAGTAGAATGACCTTTCGGTTTGGTAGACAATTCTTTGTTTCTTAGTTGATAGATGAAGGTAATAATGTGAGACAACCACCTGGACAGGGTCACTTTGGAGACTGGAAGACCTTATTTGCCCCTAAAATAGGAAAGGAAAAGTTGATCCGACTTTCTTATATCCTTCGTTCTATGCAGGTAAAAACGCAATTGTCTATGAACATCCAAAAGGTGTAATTTGTATTCTGCCTTGTTGGTGTAGTTAGGGAAAAACACAGGAAGGTCTATGGATTGGTTTAGATTATTTTCTGAGCAGACTTTCGGAAGGAAGGAGGGATTAGTTCTCAGAGCAACCCTGTCCTTATGAAAAACTAAGTACGGAGGACGAACACTTAGTGCTAGAAGTTCCAAGACACGTATGGCTGAGGTAATAGCTACCAGAATGAGAGTTTTCCAAGATAGAAACTTAAAGGAGCAGGATGCTGCTGGTTCAAAAGGGGGCATAATCAAGGAGGTTAGTACCAAATTAAGGTCCCAAGGAGGAGGGGGATCTCTCAATGGGGGCCTAAGGAGAGTAGTCCCTCTGAGAAAAGCTTTACACAGCTTATGAAACATAATGTTTAGATTAGAAAACCCGACATGAAAGTTAGAGATGGCCGCTAGTTGAACCCTGATTGTGGCAGAAGCGGACCCAGAATGAAAAAGCTCTGTTAGGAACTCCAAGATTTCGTGAAGTGGGGCTGAAAAGGGATCTATGTTCCTAGCCTCTGCCCAACAAGAGAAACATTTCTATTTGCTAGCATATGTCTTCCTAGTAGCAGATTTGTGAGAGGAGACAATAATCTCACACACAGCCAGGGAAATGCTGGGAAGCCTGGCTAGGGTTGGAATTGGATCAACCAAGCTATGAGCTGGAGTGTTTGGAGGAATCGATGCAGCTCTCCTGATTGATGAATCAGCAGGTGTGGAATAGGATCCAGAGTCCAGGACTGCTCGAGGAGATAACGGTGCAGGAATGGAAACCAAATCTGTCAATGCCAGTAAGAAGCAATGAGGATCATTTTGCAACACAATGATATAGCTTTCTGTATGAGTTTGGGTATAAGAGGGAACGGCGGGAAGGCATAAAAAAATCCCTGAGGCAAATCGTGGACTAGAGCATCTCTGGGAGGGTGATCGGGAAGCGGTAAAAGGGAAAAGTAGTTGCTGCATTTGCTGTTGAAGGGGGTGGCAAACAGATCACAGCAAGGCTGTCCCCATTTGTGGAAGATCAGCTCCACAACTACCTGATTCAGAGACCACTCGTGAGGCATGAGAATAGCTCTGCTGAGCCTGTCCACTATGACGCTGGACTTCCCAGGGATGTGCGTCGCAATCAGAAATTGTTGGGAGGAAATCGCCCATTGCCAGAGTCTGAGTGCTTCTCGACATAGGGGGTAGGACCTGGTTTCGCCCTGCTTGTTGATGTACCACACTACTGACATGTTGTCCATTTGAATTGCAATGGTCCTGGAAGGGAGGGAGTCCTGAAGTGTTTGTAATGTTAGGAGCACAGCTCTCATCTCCAAGACATTTATGTGGAGATGGTACTTGTGAGGCTGCCAAGTGCCTTGAACTGTCCTGCCCTGATAATGCCCCCCCCCACCCTATCAGTGAGGTATCCGTGGTCACTGTGGCAACCGGAGGAGGCTGGATGAATGGTCTGCCCTGAGACACTAGTGGGGAGACCATCCACCAGGAAAGGTGCCTTTTGCATGTTTCTGTAATCATGATCATGTGAGACATGGGGAGCTGTTGAGAGGACCACTGTGTGAAGAGAAGCCACTGAAGAATGTTAAATAAATAAATAAAAATAAATAAAATAAATAAATAAAACAGTTTCGGCAGTTACCTGGATGTCTCTAGGACAACGTATCCCCTCTTTATGGAGCCAAACTGTTTTGCACAAGATTTTGTAAATATATCTATAATTTGTTGTGTCTGAGAAAAAAATTATAATCTACACATAGTTTATCAATTTGTATGTCTTTACACCTTCCACATCTTGTGTGTCTATAAAATGCTCTTCTATTACACTAAATATCTTTATATACATTTTCTTCAAATTTTGCTTGATCTTGTCTCACACAAAGCTTAGTTTGTTTGTCCAGCTTGTTTATTTTAGTTTTCAAACTTGCATTTCAACCTCTCTTCAATTTCTTATATTTTTAACTCTCACCTTAATCAGGAATCTTGTTCTTAAATATATCTATGTTGTATGCCTAGAACCTGATGCTAAAACTTCCCCCACTCCATTTGCAGTTTTTCACTGAGCACATCACTCTAGTTGGTTTTACATAGTGACTGTTTAGCTTCCATATAATCTGTAATTAATCTTCAGTGCATTGGTTTAGATTTCAGTTTGGCAGAATTATCTAGCAACAAATCAACCTTTATAACCCCATGATTACTGCACATCAGCGGTGAAACTTGTCGAAGTAAAGAAAAGTTGTGTAAAATCTTACCATAACCATAGATGTTCTATTCCATGTTGCAGTATTCTACATGTGGATTTACCCTTCTTCCTTTCATGTCGTCCGGCCAGTATTTGAAAGTTTTTCAGTACCTCAGGGTGCATTGGGTCTGGCGTGGCTGCAGGAGCGTGGGCCATAAAAGTGGCATCTCCATGCACCAGCCCTCAGAACAGAAGGCCCCAGTCAGAGCCAGTCCTAGTAGGGCATAGCCTGTCCACTGCCACCCAGAAGAGCAAGTGCAACCTGACAGAAGGGGAAGGAGAGAGGGAAGGAATATTGCAACATGGAAGAGAAGGACACCTATGGTTATGGTAGATTTTACACAACTTTACTATGTCCTTCTATTCCAATGTGGGTTAGTGCCAAAGCTCACTGTGAATGTGGTGGTAGTTTGGATGAAGTTTCCAGGAATCCATGAAGGACAGCCCTGGCAAACCCGCCCTGGCCCTAGAGATATGGTCCAGCTTGTAATGCTTGGTGAAAGTGTGCACTGAGGACCAAGTAAGCTGATTCAAGGATTGTGCTGGTGTCTAGCCCCTTAACGAAGACTCCAGAACAGGCTATTGCTCTGGTGGAGTGGGCTTTAATATTGCCCTGCAAGATTTCGCCATGGTGTACGTAACAGAAGGAAATGGCCCTGGAGATCCAGGCTGAAATGATCTGTTTGGTCACTGCTTTTCCCAGGGCTCTGGGATGGAAGGAGACAAACAGTTGGTCAGATTTCCTAATGGACTTGGTTTTATGTAGATAAAACCTAAGCTGTCTGTGGCCATCTAGGGAATGAAGTACTCTCTCACTTTCCCCCTGTGGGTTGGGGAAAAAGGTGGGCAGGTGTATGGCCTGGTTCAAAGATAGGTCATTCACTACCTTGGGCATGAAGGATGGGTTAGTTCTGAGAGTAACCCTGTCAAGGTGGAAGACTAGAAAAGGTGGTGCAGTTATCAGAGCTCGCAGCTCTGAGACCCCCCTGGCAGAGGTCAGAGCCACCAATAAAAAAGTTTTCCATGTGCAAAATTTTAGGGAGGCTTTGTCTGCTGGCTCAAAAGGAGCTATGGTGAGTTTTTCCAATACATAGTTAAGATCCCAGAGAGGAGGGTCCGGTTTCCTGGGAGGTCTTGGGTGAAGTACCCCTTTGAGTAAGAGTTTGGCAGGACGTCTGGATGCTAGAGGTGGATCTAGAGGGAGACAGGCAGAGATTGCAAACAAGTGTGCTTTTAAAGAAGAGTAGGCCAGACCTGTCCGCAATAGTTCACATAGGTAGACAGGATAAGAGGGATGTCGCTTGCCAGTGGGTCCATCTGTCTTTTGTGACACCATATGGAAAACCTTTTCCACTTTGAAAGGTAAGATTTTCCTGTGTTACGTTTCCTGGCCTCCTGCAGGACATTAAGCATGTCCTCACTGTACAGGTGTCTAAAGGGAATCAAAATCCTATCAGCCACATGGTGAGGTTCAGAGACTGCCACTGTGGGTGTATCTTTGTTGAGCTGTGTGAGGTCCACTGAGGGGGATAACTTGTGGTGATTGCCCTTGGACAAATGAAGGAGAAGGGGGAACCAGTGCTGTCCTGGCCAGTAGGGAGCCACCAGCAAGATATCTGGTGTGTCCTGCTGAATTTTCAGCAGCACCTTTTGAATCAAAAGGAAGGAAGCATACAGAAATTTCCTTCCAACAAATTGAGAAGGCATCTGTTGCCAATGCCTTGGGGTCTGGTGTCCTGGTGCAGAAGCTAGGAAGTTGCCTGTTGATGAAGGAGCCAAACAGGTTTATTTGATGTGTACACCACAGGTGGACCAGATCCAGGAAGACATCTCTGTGAAGCATCCATTTGTGGTTGTTTGAGATGGTCCTGCTGAGATGATCTGCCTGGGGGTTGTGAAAGGAGGGGATGTAAACTGCCTGTAGTGTAATCTCTGGGAGGTGGCCAGTTCCCACACCAGCAGAGCTAGTCTTCAAAGGAGGTAAGATATGGTCCCTCCCTGTTTGTTGACATACCACAGGACAGTGGTGTTTGTCAGTGAAAATCTTGAGAGGGCCGTGCTAGAGGTAGGGTAGGAAGGCTTGTAGAGAAGGAGGATTGCCCTAATCTCTCTGACGTTGATGTGCTCTAGTTTGTGTGTGCTTGGCCACAAACCCTGCACCTGTCTTTGGCATAGTGCTGCTCCCCAGCCCAGATCTGAAGTGTCTGTATGCATGATCTGAGTGGGTGGGGGTGGTTGGAGAGGAGGCCTGGGTTGTTGGCCACCTGTACCACCACTGAATTTCCTGTTTCATAGAACCCAGAGTTTGAAGGACCAACCTGACTTGTACCCTTTTGCACTGCATGAGGATATGAACTTGCTGCCGAATCGTGGCCACCCTGTCTGGAGGTAGCCTTGCGGACATACTTCTTGTATCTAAATCTGCTCCTATATAGGTAATAGATTGACAGGGCAACAAGGCAGATTTTTCTAAATTTATAGTAATGCCTAGCTGGGCACAAATTGTAATTGTATAGTCCCTGGCTTGAAGGAGTTGATGCCTGGTAGTAGCAGTAAGGAGCCAGTCATCTAGATAAGGAAACACCTGGAATCCTTGATGCCTCAGGTGAGCCGTGACTACTGCCATGCATTTGGTGAACACGCTGGGGGCTGTGGTGAGACCAAAGGGCAGAGCTATGAACTGGTAATGACTGGCTCCCAGCCGGAAGCGAAGGAATCTCCTGGAGTGTCTGTCCATTTTGATGTGATAGTATGCATCCTGAAGATCTATTGAGCACATCCAATTGTCCTGACCCAAAAATGGTAGAATGGACTGTAGCATGACCATCCGAAACCTTGTTCTTTGAACAGACTTGTTTAGTCTGCTGAGATCCAATATTGGTCTCCAGTCCCCTGTCTTTTTTGGTACCAAAAAGAACCTTGAGTAAGTTCCGGATCTGAGTTGGTCTGCCGGGACTTCCTGGATGACTCTTTTTCTAGCAGTTTTGAAATTTCTATGACTGCTTGGGCCCTCAGATTGGGTGGAACATCTGGAAGGGATTTGCTTGATGGTAAGGGAGGTTGAAAGAAGGGAATTATATAGCCTCCGGATATGATTGAGTGTACCCATTTGTCTCGCGTTAGGTTTTGCCAGTTTTTTGGGTACAGTGAAAGTCTTCCCCTGACTGCCTCCAGAGGCGGGCAGCCGGGCAACCCTTCAGGGATGCTGGAAGGGCTTGTCAGAGAAGGATTCTCTGCTGCCCTGGTTCTGTGGACCCCCTCTGCCCCGAGGGCGGTGTCTGTTGTTGTTTCCTCCTCTGCCTCTGGAGGAAAAATCACTACATGTGTCAGGCGAGGCTCCCTGGGATTTCCGAAACCACATTTTACCACTCTTCTGACCTTTGGGATATGGTCTGGAAGGAGTGGAAAAACGGACTCCCACTGCAGAGAGAGTCTTGCCTTCTTGTTCAAACCTAGTGAGAGTGTCTTTCACCTGTGATCCAAAAATATATGAACCGTCGAAGGGAGTGTTGGTGAATGACGCTCTAAAAGGTTCCGCAAAATTACATAGCCGCATCCATGCGTGTCTCCTGAGGGCCACACCTGCACCTGCGGCTCTACTCGCACCATCGGCTGCATAGGAAATGAGCCTCATGGAGGAGTTAACTACCGAATTAAAGGTCGCCAGCTGAGAAGCCACTTTAGCTTGAGCCCCTTCAGCTGATGGATCCTGGAGGGTATCTCCAAGCTCTTTCAGGAGATCCCTCTGAAGCCTGGTAAAATGGCATAAGTAATTTAGCGACCTCATGGAAAATGTCGCTGAAGCAAACATATGCTTCACGTATCTATCCATGGTCCTAGACTCCTTGTTAGGAGGATGGACAGAGGAAGAAGTTTCCGCTAACTCCTTTTTAGTGGCCACTGCTACCACCATGGCATCTACAGGAACACCCTTAGTAAGGAACTGTTTATCAGGGGGTGCAGTGATAAACTTGCTGGGTCTCCTTGGGGTTGGTTCCACTGTATCTGAGGCTGACCAAGCCCTTCGAACCACCACTGACATTAGTGGATCGAAGGGCGGAGACACCCAGGAGGTGGAAGGTCGGGAACCGAACGCATCCAGAAATACAGATTCGTCCTCAGTAGGGGCTAGGGCAATCCAGTTCCCCCTCTGTTTAAGCATTTCTAGGATGTCTGAAAAGGAAACATCTTCAGAGGGGGGATCTCGGGGACCCTTCCGATTCATCCAAATCCGTATCTGAAGTGACAGACTCAGGGGAGTCGATGTGATTCCTCTTGCACTTCCTCTTCTGAGGGGGCCTCGTCTGAATGATCAAGGGAGGCCTTGGAAGAAAAGGAAATACCCAATGGGGTACTCTGGAACGCCGGTTCCCCACGCTTGAGGTCTGGAGGAGGGGCAGAGGTTGACGCAGGCACTACAGGGGACAGAGCCAGTGGGGTCGAACGTGGAGCTGACTCAGAGGCCAGTACACTCCTCATGACATACCCAGAAAGTGTCCTGCCACGATACAGAGAAGGCTCGGGTTCCAAGGAAACCAGAATCCTCCTCCGCATCGAGGGAGGCGGCTCGAGGCTGATGTAGGAGCAGAGCTCCTCGCCGATGCTCGAGAGGAGAGGCAGAGAGGTCGGACAAGGGTCCGGTCTGCTACCTCAAGCCAATGAGGGAGTCTCTGCACCCAGATCCCTCGATGGAAGGCACCATCGGGGATCAGTTTTGACGATGGAACCGATGACAGAACCGAAGGGAAATCGTTATCGGTGCCGATGGTTCCTGATTGAACTCAACAAACTCGGCTCGAGCTCAATGGAGTCGGAGGAGAATGATGGAAGTGGGCGGAGCAGACACCTGTTGAGGAGGGCTGGACAACATTTTGGCCAGTGCCTGCGACTTCAACAACCTACTGACCGCTCTCTCCACGTTGTGTAAACAACAACAAACTAGTTGGCGACTATGTTGAAAACAATAAACTATCAAAAGAACCTAATCTGACAGAAAAAGTAGTATAATAAAACTTATCTGAGCCTGAGCCAGTATCAACGAACCTCATAGCTGAAGCGGCAAACAAGATCTGGATAGCTAGCACTAGGCATCATGGGATAAGGGGTAGCCTCGAGCCAGTAAACAGCTCACGAGCTATAGAAGATGGCGGAGTCGAGGATCGCTCCAATCCCAACAAGCAAGCCAGGCGAGATAGACAACTTAACATCTATCATTAACCAATTGGTTGATTTGATGAGAAAAACTCAGAGCTGGATCTACCTATACATCCAGATCCTTAAATGAATGTACAGTTTCAATCACTGCATGCTGTATTAAATATTCACCTTTCAATTTATGTCTCCCAAATCCCATATGCTTAGTTTTTGATGTATTTATCAGCATGTTATTCTCAGTACCCAAATGGTCAATTTAGTCAAGTTCGAGGCTGACGAGGCACTACAGGGGACAGAGCCAGTGGGGTCGAACGTGGAGCTGACTCAGAGGCCAGTACACTCCTCATGACATCGAAAGTGTCCCTGCCACGATGCAGAGAAGGCTCCGGGTTCCAAGGAAACCAGAATCCTCCTCCGCATCGAGGGAGACGGCTCCGAGGCTGATGTAGGAGCAGAGCTCACCTGCGCCGATGCTCCGAGAGGGAGAACGGGGTCGGACAAGGGTCCGATGCTACTCGCCCCCTCGGAGCCAATGAGGGAGTCTCTGCACCCAGATCCCTCGATGGAAGGCACCATCGAGGGGATCAGAGCCGACGATGGAACCGATGACAGAACCGAAGGGGAAATCGTTATCGGTGCCGATGGTTCCACGATTCGAACCTCAACAAACTCCGGCTCCGAGCTCAATGGAGTCGGAGGAGGAACATTGATGGAAGTGGGCGGAGCAGACACCTGTTGAGGAGGGCTGGACAACATTTTGGCCAGTGCCTGCGACTTCAACAACCTACTGACCACTCTCTCCACGTTGTGCTAAACAACAACAAACTAGTTGGCGACTATGTTGAAAACAATAAACTATCAAAAAAAGAACCCTAATCTGACAGAAAAAGTAGTATAATAAAACTTATACGAGCCTGAGCCAGTATCAACGAACCTCATAGCTGAAGCGGCAAACAAGATCTGGATAGCTAGCACTAGGCATCATGGGATAAGGGGTAGCCTCGAGCCAGTAAACAGCTCACGAGCTATAGAAGATGGCCGAGTCGGAGCCGAGGATCGGCTCCAATCCCAACAAGCAAGAAACGAAGGCGAGATAGACAACTTAACATCTATCATTAACCAATTGGTTGATTTGATGAGAAAAACTCAGAGCTGGATCTACCTATACATCCAGATCCTTAAATGAATCTACAGTTTCAATCACTGCATGCTGTATTAAATATTCACCTTTCAATTTATGTCTCCCAAATCCCATATGCTTAGTTTTTGATGTATTTATCAGCATATTATTCTCCAGTACCCAAATGGTCAATTTAGTCAAGTTCTTTTCCAGATATACCTTATCTGTAACACATGTAATCAAGTTTACCCCATTTCAGGTCATCTGCATATAGAATGTAAAACACCTCAGATGAAAAAGTTAGGTCTGAGGATACAATCTAAACAAGTAAGAGCCTAGGACAGAGCCCTTTGGGACACCCTAACTGTAACCAAGAATTGCACCTATCCAACTGCTGCGTGATACTTGCCAAGTCCTATTTGTAAGCCATGCAGCTATCCATCTTATCGAGTACATCGATTGTTTTGTATATGACTGTCAAATGCTGAAGTTAGAACTATATAAATTACCTCAAAGCACAATTCTTCATTCATAGCTGTTATTGTATTGTTATAGAACATCTTGTTACAGGTGGTAATCGATCTATTTTTAGCACCTGCATGCTGATATAAGGTTTCAAGTCCCAGCCTATCCAGGTTTAACAATAATTTATCCAATATTACTTTCTCCATTATTTTTCCTCAGCATGAAAGTAGACTTAAGAGTCTATATGACCCTGGATTTGTCCTACTCTCCTTTCCCTTAAAGGCAGGTTTAATAAGCACATGTATCCAATCTTGAGGAATCTCCCCATATTTATATGACCAAGTAAATAATAGATATAATGGTACTGTATGTTTTTGCTGAAGTGTTCTCAGGTCATTATCAATAATTCAGCTCCTCTCTGTGCTTTGTTTGTATCCAGTTTGCGCAGTTCTTTTTCAATATAATCTAATTTTATTACAGTAATTGGAAAATCTGGAGCATTTCTCCCCGGGCCTCCGCCTAAAACAGGATCTGTTGAACCTAGTCGGACTTTCCTGGTCAACAAATGTTAAATAAATAAATAAAAATAAATAAAATAAATAAATAAAACAGTTTCGGCAGTTACCTGGATGTCTCTAGGACAACGTATCCCCCCTTTATGGAGCCAAACTGTTTTGCACAAGATTTTGTAAATATATCTATAATTTGTTGTGTCTGAGAAAAAAATTATAATCTACACATAGTTTATCAATTTGTATGTCTTTACACCTTCCACATCTTGTGTGTCTATAAAATGCTCTTCTATTACACTAAATATCTTTATATACATTTTCTTCAAATTTTGCTTGATCTTGTCTCACACAAAGCTTAGTTTGTTTGTCCAGCTTGTTTATTTTAGTTTTCAAACTTGCATTTCAACCTCTCTTCAATTTCTTATATTTTTTTTTAACTCTCACCTTAATCAGGAATCTTGTTCTTAAGGAAATATATCCCCCTATGTTGTATGCCTAGAACCTGATGCTAAAACGTTCCACTCTCCATTTGCAGTTTTTTCACTGAGCACATCACTCTAGTTGGTTTTACATAGTGACTGTTTAGCTTCCATATAATCTGTAATTAATCTTCAGTGCATTGGTTTAGATTTCAGTTTGGCAGAATTATCTAGCAACAAATCAACCTTTATAACCCCATGATTACTGCACATCAACGGCGGTGAAACTTGTCGAAGTAAAGAAAAGTTGTGTAAAATCTTACCATAACCATAGATGTTCTATTCCATGTTGCAGTATTCTACATGTGGATTTACCCTTCTTCCTTTCATGTACGTCCGGCCAGTATTTGAAAGTTTTTCAGTACCTCAGGGTGCATTGGGCGTCTGACGTGGCTGCAGGAACGTGGGCCATAAAAGTGGCATCTCCATGCACCAGCCCTCAGAACAGAAGGCCCCAGTCAGAGCCAGTCCTAGTAGGGCATAGCCTGTCCACTGCCACCCAGAAGAGCAAGTGCAACCTGACAGAAGGGGAAGGAGAGAGGGAAGGAATATTGCAACATGGAAGAGAAGGACACCTATGGTTATGGTAAGATTTTACACAACTTTACTATGTCCTTCTATTCCAATGTGGGTTAGTGCCAAAGCTCACTGTGAATGTGGTGGTAGTTTGGATGAAGTTTCCAGGAATCCATGAAGGACAGCCCTGGCAAACCCCGCCCTGGCCCTAGAGATATGGTCCAGCTTGTAATGCTTGGTGAAAGTGTGCACTGAGGACCAAGTAAGCTGATTCAAGGATTGTGCTGGTGTCTAGCCCCTTAACGAAGACTCCAGAACAGGCTATTGCTCTGGTGGAGTGGGCTTTAATATTGCCCTGCAAGATTTCGCCATGGTATACGTAACAGAAGGAAATGGCCCTGGAGATCCAGGCTGAAATGATCTGTTTGGTCACTGCTTTTCCCAGGGCTCTGGGATGGAAGGAGACAAACAGTTGGTCAGATTTCCTAATGGACTTGGTTTTATGTAGATAAAACCTAAGCTGTCTGTGGCCATCTAGGGAATGAAGTACTCTCTCACTTTCCCCCTGTGGGTTGGGGAAAAAGGTGAGCAGGTGTATGGCCTGGTTCAAAGATAGGTCATTCACTACCTTGGGCATGAAGGATGGGTTAGTTCTGAGAGTAACCCTGTCAAGGTGGAAGACTAGAAAAGGTGGTGCAGCTATCAGAGCTTGCAGCTCTGAGACCCCCCTGGCAGAGGTCAGAGCCACCAATAAAAAAGTTTTTCATGTGCAAAATTTTAGGGAGGCTTTGTCTGCTGGCTCAAAAGGAGCTATGGTGAGTTTTTCCAATACATAGTTAAGATCCCAGAGAGGAGGGTCCGGTTTCCTGGGAGGTCTTGGGTGAAGTACCCCTTTGAGGAAGAGTTTGGCAGAACGTCTGGATGCTAGAGGTGGATCTAGAGGGAGACAGGCAGAGATTGCAAACAAGTGTGCTTTTAAAGAAGAGTAGGCCAGACCTGTCCGCAATAGTTCACATAGGTAGACAGGATAAGAGGGATGTCGCTTGCCAGTGGGTCCATCTGTCTTTTGTGACACCATATGGAAAACCTTTTCCACTTTGAAAAGTAAGATTTTCCTGTGTTACGTTTCCTGGCCTCCTGCAGGACATTAAGCATGTCCTCACTGTACAGGTGTCTAAAGGGAATCAAAATCCTATCAGCCACATGGTGAGGTTCAGAGACTGCCACTGTGGGTGTATCTTTGTTCCCTTGAGCTGTGTAAGGAGGTCCACTGAGGGGGATAACTTGTGGTGATTGCCCTTGGACAAATGAAGGAGAAGGGGGAACCAGTGCTGTCCTGGCCAGTAGGGAGCCACCAGCAAGATATCTGGTGTGTCCTGCTGAATTTTCAGCAGCACCTTTTGAATCAAAAGGAAGGGGGGAAGCATACAGAAATTTCCCCTTCCAACAAATTGAGAAGGCATCTGTTGCCAATGCCTTGGGGTCTGGTGTCCTGGTGCAGAAGCTAGGAAGTTGCCTGTTGATGAAGGAGCCAAACAGGTTTATTTGATGTGTACACCACAGGTGGACCAGATCCAGGAAGACATCTCTGTGAAGCATCCATTCATGGTTGTTTGAGATGGTCCTGCTGAGATAATCTGCCTGGGAGTTGTGAAGGGAGGGGATGTAAACTGCCTGTAGTGTAATCCCCTGTGAGGTGGCCAGTTCCCACACCAGCAGAGCTAGTCTTCAAAGGAGGTAGGATTTGGTCCCTCCCTGTTTGTTGAGATACCACAGGACAGTGGTGTTTGTCCGTGAAAATCTTGAGAGGGCCGTGCTAGAGGTAGGGTAGGAAGGCTTGTAGAGAAGGAGGATTGCCCTTATCTTTCTGACTTTGATGTGCTCTAGTTTGTGTGTGCTTGGCCACAAACCCTGCACCTGTCTTTGGCATAGTGCTGCTCCCCAGCCCAGATCTGAAGTGTCTGTATGCATGATCTGAGTGGGTGGGGGTGGTTGGAGAGGGAGGCCTGGGTTGTTGGCCACCTGTACCACCCACCACTGAATTTCCTGTTTCAAGCAGGGAAGAAGGGATACCCTGAATTCCAGGGGATGAGAATGTTGGGTCCAGACTGACTGAAAATACCACATGTATAGTGGCTGACATGTAACCCAGACATCTCAGGAACTGCCTCGCTGTCAGTTCTGATGCTTGGAGGACACAGAGCAGGTGGTCTGTCAAGGACACCACCTTGTCTGGTGACAGGGAAGGCCTTCATGAGGTCTGTGCAAATCTTGCACCCTAGGAAAACAATGTCCTGTTTGGGCTCCAGGTGAGATTTTGGGAAATATACTTGAAATCCTAGAGACTGCAAGAGGGACAGAAGAACCTGAGTGTGAACAAGGAGGGTCTTCTGATTGTCTGCCCAAATTAGCAGGTCATCTAGGTAGGGGAATATTTGGATACCCTTTGTCCTACAATAAGTGATGACTGGAGCCAGACATTTTGTGAATACCCTGGGTGCAGTGGAAAGCCCAAAGATCAAGGCACAGAATTGAAAATGGGATGAGCCTGCCAAAAACCTCAGGTACTTCCTGAATGTGGGCTTTATTGGGATGTGTAGATAAGCATCCTTTATATCTAGGGCTGCCATTAACCCTTGAAGCAGGAGCAGGGGGAAGAGGTTGGGGAGAGTGAGCATCCTGAAGGCAGGGACCTGTAGGAACGGGTTGAGATGCGAAAGATCTAGTATAGGTCTCCATGGTCCATCCTTTCTGGGAACCAGAAAAATTCTGAAGTAAAATCTTCTTTTTATTTCCAGAGGCACTGGTTCTATGGTGCCTTGAATCAATAGAGCTTGCAGAACCGGTTGTAGGAAGAGTAGCTGACTGGTGGGGGCTGTGGAGTGCCTATTCTTACTGAGGGGTGATCCAGATCATAAAGTAACAATTTTGGATGATGGAAAGAACCCATATGTCTGAATTAATGTGGGACACTACAAGGAGACAGTGAGAGAGAGAGGCAGACAGAGGTAGGTGGGTAGGAGGGTTAGGTAGTGAGGTTGGCAGGTAGTCAGACACTACACTACCTGCCCTATCTTGAAAGGAAGACCTCTGGCTGGTGGCTGGAGAAGCTCTAGCTGGAGGGGGCTGTTTTCTAGGAGGTCTCCTGGGCCTGGAGGGAGTCATTGGGCATGAAGGTTTTTTAATGAATTTGATTTTGGCAGGGTAGTTCCTATGAAGCTTAGGAATGGGCAAAACTAGCAGGTGCTTGAGGTCCTGCATTTCTTTGAGATTTTGCTGTAGAGACTTGAAGAGGTCAGTTACTTTGGTGCCAAACAAGGCAGAATGTTCTAAAGGGGCATCAGTACACTTAGCCCTGAATTTGTCAGGGAAGGGCTGAAGATGTAGCCAAGAGCATCTCCTTAAAGTAGAAGCTGATGCAGCTGATCTAGCTGAGGCTTCAGCTGCATCATAACTGCACCTTATGGAGTGTCTATTCACCTGAGAGGTGAGAGTTAGCAGGGAGGACAGAGATGCTTTGGCTGTACAGTCTGGGATGTCAGCCAATTCCTTAGTGGCTTTATCCAGCAAGGCTAAGGAGTACTTGGGCCATGTAAGTCTTGGCCTCTTTTTAGGCAGTTCTAACGTGGCATTGAACACACCTTTCATCACTAACGTAAGTTGCTTTAACCGCTGGCTCTCTAGATAAAGGTTCAGAGCATGCAAACAGCGACGTAAGGTCTTAGGGACGAACACCTGTCAAATAGGGCAGTTCTCATAGTTGTGTTCCTTACCCAAACAAAAAAGGCACTGATCGTGGGTGTCTTTGTGGGGAATCTGCCAGCCACACTTATACTTGCCCCTTCCAGATGACATGAACAAACTCTAGATAAAAAGGAGGACTGAAAGGTTCCCCAATGGGGTACTTGTCTGATTATTTCTAATCTGACATCAGCGAGTAGCAGGAACACCTGGTGTATGACTGGTGACTGAAAAGTTCTGAGGGTTGCTGCGTGCAGACATCACTTTTATGGTCCACGTTCCTGCAGCCACCTCAGATGCCCGACGCACCCTGAGGGACTGAAACAATTTGGAATACTGGTTGGACGTACATGAAAGGAAGAAGGGTAAACTCCCATGTAGAATACTGCAACACTGATTTGGAATAGAAGGACATCAGTAATTTCTTCAGGAACACAAAATGTTTAGCATGTTCCATTCCTTCATAGTTTTTTTTTTTTTTACAATCTGAAGCAATTGTTGTTCCTGACATACATTGTGAATAATTTCCTTACTAATGTTGTTGAATCAATACTATTCCAATCTGTTTCTGGTAAATTTAAGTCTGCAGATATTCTTCTTCCTTCCTGTGTTTCATGCAAGAAATGTGGTGAATACTATTGGTCATCAGCACTTGACTTTGTTGGTCTATACACTCCAACAATTGTTATATGTTCCATGGTTGTCTTTACTGTCACAGTTACACAGTCTATAGTATTGGTGTTATCACTGAACATGTAATAATCACAGGTCTCATAACTATCTTTAATCCCTATGATAACACCTCCACCTGATTTTTTTGTAAGAATGTCTGTTACAGTAAAAACATTTATACCCTGACAGAACTGGTTTCCAGTCATTGTTCTTTAACCATGATTCACAAGCATCATCAACCTTGTGGAAACTTAGCAAATTTTCCAATAAAAAAATATTATTAATGCTCCTAGCATTAACGACCATCAGAGATGCATCAAATGTTGCTGTGGACTGTTACATTTTTGACCAGACAAAAACCCCGCCTAGTGTTTGTCAAATATAGCAAAATATCTGCTGCAAAAATTCTCTTCCCTGATTTTGACAAATACATGCCATCCTGTGTGAACACGTGTACCCAAAACTAGGCTTGGATGTTCTACAAATTTCCATTTTTTAAAACAGGACATTTTTTCCATGAACGTATTTACCCAAAATATCTTTTCATTCATGGTGACCCGACTATACTTTCCATATGTGACTTGTGAAAAATAAGTCCTAAAACCACTACAAGCTATATAATCTAAGAGGGCTGTAAATTCCCTAACAGTCAGTCTCCTTGCTGATGAGAATATTTGTAGTGACATTAATAGAAATAGATATGTACTTTCTTACATTAAGGCATTCTAAGACTTGTCTCACATCTTCAGTTTTGCTCCTGGCAAGCATAACACTATTCAATGTTCATTATCTTCTATGCAAATGTAAGTATCAGTTCCTCTAATAATAAAATCTCCAATTACATGAATATCTTTTCTGACCAGATCTGAAGAATTTTCAACATCTAATACAGTAATATCTGCTCCAGCAATTGTTACAAAGTAATGATCTTCAACACCATTAGTCTTATTAATCCCATTGTTTTCATTGCATATTAAATTTGCAAGCATACAATTCTCATCCAACTGGCTTTGTACATCCACAGCTTGAGCCATGTAGTCAACATCTGTCTTGTTCTTATTTTTTCTTACAGTAATGTTCTTCAATCCTTCCACATTCAATTTTGATTTCTTTCTTTTCACCTGCCCATTGCCTCTCTGTTCGACCTTGTCTTTTGGAAAAATGTCTTCTTCTGTAGACTGAATGTTTTCTGATAGAAAAATGTTATCATTCCCTGTAATCTGTGTGTTACATAAAAAAGCTTTGTCCTTTTTAGCATATATTTTCTTTACAGACATTTATCAGTTTCTTTTTCTTCCTTGTTATTTGTTGTGAACGTCTTCCTTTCTTTCTTGTTTGTTTCCTTCAAAACACTCTGAATATTCAGATTCCTGAATACCTGCATCCAGAATTCCAAAGTTGTCAGGGGCATGGCCTTTCTCATAGGGGTTGAAAGATCCTTGCAGACAATAGACACATCATTTCTTATGTGTTCCATTTGCTCTTTGCCTAACATTATTTATCTCACCAGTCCAGTCATGTATCACCAGTGTTAGAGTTGCACAACAAGGTCAAAAAGCAAATAAAAGAAGATAAAACCCAATATTATCAGTCTGCCCTAAACTCCTCTAATCACAGCCCTAAGCAGTTCTGGTCCACAATAAACTCCATTCTCCACCCAGGTAAAGTCGGCACCCCCCCCCCCACCTACCCACTCCCTTTTCCTCCAGCAGTATTGCTGACTCATTCAATAAACACTTTACTGAAACCATTCTGTCTTTGACTAAACATAACCCTCTACCCACCCTCCCAATATCAAAACCAAATACTCTGCCCACAGTATTTTCTTTTTCATCATGTGCCTACCTCCTATATATAAAAAAAAAACTTCTACTGAAACTTAAGCCTACAAAACTTGCAGCTGACAATCTCCTCTCTGAATACCTAAAAATAGCAGCAGATGCCCTAGCTTATCCAATCTCTATCTTAATTAATCGGTCCTTATCAGAAAACTATGTCCCCACATTGTGGAAAATATCCCACGTCATTCCTCTCCATAAAGGTGGCTCCTTACTGAACTTTCCAATTACCGCCCCATAGTCATCCTTTCTCCGCTTTCCAAGTTACTTGAGAAATGCATCCATTCTCAAGTCTTAGACTACCTCTTAGCTAATAACCTTGTCTCCAGCATCCAGCATGGCTTCAGGCCATACCACAGCACTACTACCAGCCTGCTCTCTTTCACTAATGCTATCCATCATAAAAATAATGGCCTGTTCTCCTCTGCTATATTTCTGGATCTATCCAAGGCGTTTGACATGGTCTGACACAAACTACTAATCTGTTCTCACTAACCTATCCTTTTCCCAATCAGCTACTGATTGGTTTCACAGCTATCTAACTGGTCGCCAACAATCAGTTATCTGGCATAATGAACCATCTCCTCGACTTCCTGTAACACTCTGTGTTCCCCAAGGCTCCATCCTTGGTCCCCTACTATTCTCACTCTTCACCAATGATCTATTCACAGCCACAAAGCATGCTTCTCTTATACAGTATGCAGAGGACTCCAGCCTCATCTGTTCAGCCCCAACTATACCTGAACTTCACAAGATCACACAGGAAGCCTTTTCATCTGTAGAAAACTGGCTACCTAATGCCCAGTTATTACTCAACCCAAGCAAGACTAAACTCCTTATTTTTCAACCCACTAAATCTAACCCAGTTATCCCCCACTTCAATATTCTAGCCAAAGATAATACCGTCATCTCCCCAACAGAACACACCAAACTACTTGGTGTTGAGATTGATAATCTCAGATTTGACACTCACATTTCTCTTACAATAAAAAAGGTTCACAAAAATGTAGGTGCATTGTACAGAAAAAAAACAATTCCTCACCAAGACAGCCAACATTTCTGCTGCCAATTCCTACCTAATCTCCACTTTACTCTACGCCTCTCCTATACTTACCTACATTAGACAAACAGACCTAAACAAGCTCAAGGCTTGCTACAATAACACTGCTAAGTTTACCACTGGTGCATCTTATTGGAGCCATCACTGTATCTCGCTTAGAGAACTTGACTGGCTTGAACTCCCTCAACTTCTTCACCTGAATCAACTCTCCCTTGCCCACAAGTTAGTAAACCATCCTCAAAGTCCCATCCTTTAAAACCCTCTCCAGCCCTACTGCTCCACTAGATATCTACGCTCCAACAGCAAAAATCTACTTCTAATGACCAAACCTAAGAACTCAGCAGTATTCTCCTGCGTCATATCCAGATTATGGAACAACCCCCCACCCCCATAACCACACTACCTTCTTGCAATCACTTCAAGACTGCACTAAAAACTCACTTAAAAAGTCTCTGGTTATGCCCATGCACCAATCCTGACTAGTAACCCTCCTTTTACCTCCCCTCTTCCTCTCCCCTCCCATAGCCACCATGCCTCACACCGTCTGATCATTGCATTCCTTCCTCTGCAGGCTCTGACTCACCCTTTACCCTCCCCTTCCCTCTTCACTCAATCTCTCAGACCTGTTATAACATGCTTAACTACCTCACTTCATCTCCTCACTCAATCTCTCAGACCTGTTATAACATGCTTAACTACCTCACTTCATCTCAACTCCAAATACATATCCAACTGACTTACACCTAGCTTCCTCTCACTACCACATATACTACTCACTCAGTCTCCTCTCTTACTCCTCTATCTTCCCTTTCCATCCCATTAGCCCTTCTAGCTTGTTCCACCTTCATGTGGAGCTTCTGCTTTATATCTGCTTGAGTTTAGTGCAATATTCGTATATAAGATTTAGGTGTATGAGTTTAGAACAGTATCTGTTTGAGCTTAGTACTATCTGTATATACATCCTACCTTTATTCCCAGCCTTTAGCTAGATATTGGTATATCTGTTTATTACTATGTTTCATATTGTATGTATAGCTGTTTGCTGCAGTATGCATTATTTGCTACTGCATGTATATTCAATTGTTCATGTACTCTGTTGCTCATTTATTGTTCTCTGGAGCTTTACTCCCCGGGCCTCCACTGAAAAAGGACCTGTGTCCAGTTGGAATTTCCCAGTAAACAAATATAAATAAATAAATACTGTAAAAGTTCTCCAAGCCATGCCAAGTGCACAAGAGCAATCATTATTAGTAAATCTAGATTTATTTTTAATAATGGTAAGCAAATTATCCAACTTTTTACATGAGGAACACAGATTACCAGTGTTATCAGGTGTTACCTTTAAATATGCATAGCATTTATTACATTGTATAAGATATGTTTGCTTTAGCAAATCATTAATGGCATACTAATTTAAGAAATCCATATTCAGCTTCAAACGAGTAAACAGTTATGAAATAAAAGAATAATCAAAATCAGTAACCACAGAATTCAAAGAGAAATCAGATTCTATGAGAAAAATCACACAAGTAATATACAACTAAATACTAAATTAAGTACAGTATGGTTGGTGTTCTGACCTACAAGTTTTGAAAGTCAGACAAAAATCTGTAATTCTTTTATGATTGCTCGCAGTCATACTTCTTTTTAACAGTAAAGATCAATAAATAACGAACCAAAATAGGATTGTTTAGATAAGCTCGGGATTGTCCTCTGTGTGAATTTATAGCTGACTAGACCCCTTGGGATGAGCTAGAGCTTGCCTGTCTAAAACCTAGCCCTTTTTTACAACCAACAGTGAAAAATAAAGGTAAAGCAACAAAATATAACTCAAAGTAATTCTTCTTGTCTACAAACTATCCCTTCCTTCCTACAAACAGTGAAAAACAGTTGTAAAAAATAAAATATAAATTAAAATAAAACTTCTCTTACCAGTCAACTCCAAATTAAATCGTAAACCAAGACAGGATTGTTTAGATAACATTATATCTGTTTTGTAACAAAGAAGGGTATGCAGTATAGTGCTACATAACACCTTAAGAAATGACAACTAATGTTAGGTATGGATGTCACATAATCATCTCAGCAGCCCTTGGCAATCACATTAAAGACTGTATTGGAAGATGATTATACATCTGAGTTGCCCAAGTCTTTCCTGAGAATTCTGACAGACATTACAAATGTGAGAGAACTTGCCTTGGAGTAGGTGTGACTGACAGCTGCCTTCTACACCTTTTGCTTTCTCTCAGTGCTCCAGCACTGGCTTAAGTTCATGAGGGATCCTTGTGCTGGACACCCCCCTAAGGTCACCATTGTGTGAGGCATTAGTTAGGCATGTACCTTTCCTGCCTGCATATTTTGCTAAAAGGAGTGAAACTTTGGCATTTATTGAAGTACTAGATATTGTGCTCTTCTACTGATAAAAAAGGCAGTGCTTGGGTGGTTCTTTGCTTGTTATATAGCAGTCACAAATGTTCTGATGACTTCTGTACTTTGTAAGCAGTTCAAGATCTTAACTGCACATCTGGCAATAAAGAAGTGATGGGTACAAAGACCTGGCACACCCTCCAAGCCTAACATTAATGCCTTGGTGTGCCCCAGGAGGAGGCTTGCACACCACTGAGAGCAGGAACTGAAGTTGAGCAAAATGACCAAGTCGAGGACTGCAGAATAGGAAATTATAATAGTTAACTTACTGCAGTGGTATCTCAGTATTGCAGCTATATGTCCTACCTCAAAAATAGAGCTACAAAAATGTAGTTCTGCTTGGTCTTCACACCTCCAACTCTAAAACATAATGAAATTAATGAGCAGTAAAGACGGTCTGAGAATATGAATAGTTTGCATTAGATTATAAGGAGAAACAAGGCATAAAGTATGATGACAAATGGGAAACAGCAGCACACGTGAATATGCAATATACTTGGGTCAATGGCATTAGAGAAAAAAGATAAAACCAAAGATTCACATAGAATCTTGACAGCAATCAATGCAATGTTAAACTGGATTATTGTTAAGGCAGAAATCATATCTATGCAATGTGTACAAATGAAAACATAAATGTAGTGGTTCATTTTCTCTTTTATAATTGATTGTGTACTCATGGCACTATGCTGTGTGTGACATTAACGATGGTTAAAAAAAGGAATTTACAAGTTGTTACATAAACAGTTTGATCCACAAGATGTCCGTACATCCAATTAAAAACTCGTTTTTTTTGGGGGGGGGGGTCCCTAACATTTTTTTTTACCTCAGGCTAATTGATGATGCATTCCAGGGAAAAAATGTAAACTATGACTTAACACCCATATCTGAATTAAGGGTTAAGTGTTTAGCATTCCTAAATATATTCCTTTCATTTACACGCCACGTAGCTGAATGAACTATAGTACAGCATTAAATCGATTTGCGGTTTACCTTCTTGTTTACTTACCTAATATTTGAAATTTTCCACAAATGACCTACCTGAGATTTGTAATTTTCCACAAGACCTTCATACTGTTTTAGCGATGCCTTCAGTTGCTGGATCTCTGATTGCCCAAAGGTCAGCTTCTCTTCCACAGTTGTCATATTGGCCTAAAAGCAAATATCAAATTAATTAAGGACTTTATTTTACTGTATATCCTTCATGAATAACTTCCATGATAACATTTGTTCTGCAGTATGTAATATATGTATACCTAAAGACTTAACAATCCTCTCTTAACTTCTATAGTTTATACCTTATTTTTTGCCATGATATTACTGTATTTCATGGATAATTCATAGCCACTAGTACTATTTTATGTTGTTTTAACACCATAAATTAAAACATACATCAACAGACTGATGTAATGTAGTTTTGAGGTATCATACAAAAAGAGGACTTTATTCCAAAGACATACCATATCAAAACAAGCAATCTTTCAAACTGTCCATGGGGTGGGTGGATGTGTGCACATACTCATGAAAGACTGATATCCTACCCAGTATTAGTTTCTCTGGCTTGTGCCCACTGAGTATCAAGACAGGCTCCAGCTTCCCTGTAACCCTGAAATGGATTAAGGTGGTAATCAGGGAATGAATGAGTTCTAGTATGGCAGGTACAATAATATGGGAACATTCTACTTATCTGCAGTCCCCGCTTGCCCATCTTCAATTCAGTAACCTGCATCTTTAACAACAATCACTGCAGTCATCTAAACAGACTGGCAGCCCTCAAACCCTATTCAGTTATTTTACAAAAGAACCTGTACGAGGATGCAACAGAGAAACCACAGTGTAAAGGAAACTTAGAACTAAAGGAAAACAGGTCATGCCACAGTAAATTCATCCACAAAATGTGGGCATTATGAGTCTTGATTTCTTGCGCTGTCAGTTCTATTTAATATCAATAAAGCAATCTAACCCAAAGAGTTAAAATACACAAAAGAATCTGATATTAAAATAAGATCCTCATATGCTTGACATCATAAGATGATGTCTTATGGTGTTGGTACAGATGTTTCCTGCGTAAGACTCTGGTTTAACCAAAGTAAAATTCCAGGGTGATGAAAAGTAACTATTAGATCATTTAAAATCCCAAATATAAGGACAGATGGACTGAGACATTTGGTGACAAAGTAGAAGTCCCTAGTACTATATATATATATATAAAGACAAAATGGTGTTTCCACAACTTGAATGACATCCATGAAACAGAGGAAATTAGCTTGGAGAGTGGGATGTGTACATTTATGTTAATGGAGCACGAAACTAAATGCAAAAAAAAAAAAAGACATGAAAAAATTATGACAAGTCATTTTAAAATGCAGATGAAAAAAATAATGGTGAGTACTTAATTTTTTAAACATGAATTTCTCTAAATCTTTATAAAACAGATATCCAACACCACTGTGAAATAAATGACACTGAGCACTGAAAAAACAAAAAATGTCAGACAATAATAAAACCAGCTCAGTGACAACCTCTAGCAGTTAGAAGTATTTACCATAAAGTGTCTCTTCAGACCAAAAGCCAAAGTCATAAATCCATATAAAGGGGAAACAATAGATGAATCCTTGGATAAAACAAATTTCCTTGTCGAATAAAGGAAATTTGTTTTATCCAAGCATTATGGTAAATACTTCTAACTGCTAGAGGTTGTCACTGAGCTGGTTTTATTATTGTCTGACATTTCTCTAAATCTTTACCTTTATGACTTAGACATGAATTAAATATTCTTCAATAATTATTCTAAGTAGACAAATGGGAAGTATTTTTAAATGGAGTTTAATTTAGTACAAAGTTACATTATATTGCTAAACAGCTGTTTCTATATTTAAAATCATGATTACCTTAAATTTGTATAATTAAAATGTTATCAAGTTAAACTTGCAATTAATTTACGAGAACTATATTTAGCTCCTTTAGCTTAGTAATTATTACAATAGGAGTTCATGGTTCTCTTAATAACCATCTAAAATATATTAGTTATATTACAATGTGGTTAACTTCCAATCTCTGTGACAAATGTCAGAGTGATACAGAGACAAGAGGAGATATCCACTATATGAATGCAGACAGGATAAATGCTGCCACAACAAATTAAAAAACTCAAGCTCCATGTGACTTGCTAACATACCCAGGTGTTTACTATATAGACTCACGTAAAGCCTGTCTAAAACCCTTGGGAACATATTTTTTGGGAGTGTAATCAGCTGGCAGACTTTAGGGATTCTCTGCAGACCGCTGTCAGATATGCTGGCTGAGCAGCTCAGATTGACTGCTGAGATGATTTTTTGAGTTATGATACAGAATCGACATTGCCTAGACATAGTAAACCCTTGTTGAGTCTAATTATGGTAGCTGCCAAAAAAGCAATTACTAGAAAATGGAAATCAAGGTCTAGACCAACTTTACTAGAAGTAGTGAATATAGTAACAGAGATGAAACAACTGGAATTGGGATCTTTAATAAAGGGAAGAAGCAAACTACATAGGAAAAATGGGAATTGTGGAAACAATATATGCAGAGCAGGAACGAGATTTAAGAGGCAGGATTTGAATGAGCCATATAATGCTTAACTGACAATGACTGGATAGATTATAAGTGAAGTATGTTTGCAACGTTTCAACAGTGTCTGTGATGTATACTGTTTGCAACTAAAGTGGTGTCATTTTGTTTGCTTTTCATTTATATAAATGTAAGATTGCCTATGTCATATGTGAAAATTTAATAAAGATGTTTGCTGGAAAAAAGCGTTGAAAATCCTTGGAGTAATGTTTGATAAAATGCTGGTATGTGGGTTATGAGCCTGACCAATGGCAACAATTAAAATTTACTGAGAGTAAGCAAGCTGTATTTTTTACACCTGGGAGGGGAATAGAAATAGAATAAGGACAGATAGCAGTCTGTTTAACTGGAAACACAGGCTGTTAACCTGCACTTCCAACACTTTGAACCCAAACTTTAAAATACGTAATGGCTTCGGGTGCAGCTGTCAATTTGGGGTAAGTACCCCTATATGGATGGGTAAAACTCCATTTCTAGAAAGTGTATATAGTTTTCTGAGCTCACTGCAAGTTATAAAGGGGTTGAAGTTTACACTGTATTTAGTTTTGTTTCTTGAATGTTTGTATTGTAGTAAGAAATCGGGGAAAATGTGACATGGGCTCAAATAAAGATAAGAAGCAACTACATAAAATATTATCCGGACAAAATGCATGTCTAAATAAGTTACAAGTTAGAAACATATATTGAAAATAAATGCCTTGATAATATATGGAAATAACATTTTATTGTTTATCACAACGGCTACTTTTTCTTTATCAAAATAGAATATAAATGGCCTTGCAGGTTTAAATAAAAAGCCAAACATACTGTATTACATTAAGCATATAGCAGAATTGACAATGTTACAGGACATGCATTCCGATAAAATGATCATGTGAATTGGGTAGAAAGAATTTCAGGATGGGCATCCAGCAGAGTATTATGGACAAAGGAACAGGGAGAAGGGCTCCAATAGTGACAGAAGAAGAAAAAGGCAGTAATGTTAGCTTTGTGGAACTAAAGGTTTATTGGCAAGGAAGTAGGATTACATTTTCATGTACTTATATTGCTACAGCTCTATCCATCTGACCTTTTGGTCTTCTTGTACTATCTAAGCTTCTGGGCATTCATTAGAAGATCAAACACCTTAGTCATAGCTAGTATCAAACAATCTAATATCTAGTAGTAATGCCCTACACACATTCCATTACACATATCCATTAACCTAATGGAAGTTCTTAATATTATCATTGCTGCTTAGCAAAACTGAAATACAACTCTGTGGAATATAATGTTATCTAAGATATATCCTTTTTTTTTCTTTACACACTAATTTGTTTATATCTTGCATATGATATTTAACATTTGCTGTGTCATACTGTATTGTATGCTATCTTGAAAGATTTAACTGTGGAACTTTTCTTCCCAGGCCAGCACTGAAGAGAGACCTGTCATAGCCCAGTTGGAGTTTCTTGGTAAACAGATGCTAATAACTACATACATATATAAATACATAAATAAATATTCAACCTAAAAGTATTATTAAGGAGCTTAGAAAAAGTTGAGGAGAAATCTTTCATCAGGGGCTATTATTTATGAACAGGGATTGTAGCCTGATTAGCAAATAGTGAGGATGCATCAGAAGAGCCTAGAAGGGAAAATAAAACATTAAAGAGGTTTGATTTCTGAATTATATGAGAATATTTTGTATGGAAGATGTGAATTTAGTGGCAGGAATTCAGACATCATTTACATAGGTTCGTAGGTAGGTTACTAGGCTATTGGCCCTAGGGCCTATATAAGCCTAGCCAAAAAGGTACCCTGGCTTTCGCCACCCAAGAAAATTATTTTCCTGTGCCCCTGGCGAGCAGAGCCACAGAAGTGATCCCCGGGGTGAATTTCCTATTTCCCATCCAATCATCAAGATTTTTCTTGAAGAGTGCTAACGAGAGCTCTGTTTGACATAGATAGGTAGTCTGTTCCAGAGTATGGGAAGTCTCTGGGACAGGAATCTATCCCTCCAGCATGTTCTGTTTATTGTGGTGACAAGGTTTAGGTCCCTACAGCTTGTAGCTCGGAGGGATTGGGATTTCTTTAAGTGGAGCATGTCCAACAGCTCTGGGTTTGGCTTTGTATGTTAGGCAGAGATCGCCTCTGAGTTGGCAATATGTGACAGAGTAAAGCTGGAGTTTTTTGAGACGGTCTGCGTAGGGCATCTGTTTGAGGCCAGTAATCCTCTTTTTGAGGTATTTCTGTGGCCTTTCCAGTTGTTGTAGATTTCTTGTGAGGTACATACCAAAAGAGGCGTTGTACTCTATAATGGGTCTAATGAGTGATGAGTAGAGAGGAACAACCTCTTTTTTGAGGGATATTTACCAAGATACAATAACTGGGCTAGACTGGGCAGAAATTTTATTTCACAGGAGGATAAGATCCATCCAATAAATATATCAAATCATGCACCAATAAAAACTAAGATTATGATATAAGGTAATGATGTAAAAATTAGATGATGGCACTTTAACTACTAAAAAATAGACTTTAAGCAATAAGCCAACACAATTAGAAAGTTACTGGGAAGATAGAAATTACTTATGAAGAGATTACTAGTCAGCAAAATAAAATGAAAATTGAGTTTTAAAACATGGTGGAAATAATGGAGAAAGAGATATGGGAAAAGTAATCTGAATTATTTAGAGGGGTCCTTAAAGGTTAAAGGATTGCAGAAGGAGGATCTCTCAGAACAAGAGGAACACCAACTGCAGAGTACTAAAAAGAGAATAAGGGGATGTGTGGATAGTATGCATAAGTTTAAAAGGGTTGCTGTTAAACAACTATTTTTGATAACTCTAGAGAGCAAAAGCTTTTAACATAATGGCCTAGAAAACCGAAAATAAAAAAAAAAGTTTTAGCCAAACATAGGGAGCCTATGACAAGAAAAATAAAGAGAGCGCATAGCAGAACTAGAGATGGTTTAGAAATTTCATAAAACTTTGTATAAAGTAGAATAATGGGGAATCAAGAAAAGGCACACATGGAAATATTTATGGAACACTTAATTATGCCAGAATTAGAGAAAGACGACAATAATTGCTAAGACAGGAGCACATTAGATGAATAACAGTGATGTAATATCAGTCAACAGAGAAATCTCCAGGAACAGATGGTATTACTGTAAAATTCTGGAAACTAGAAGGGGAAAAAAGGGGTAAAGATCCAGAAGGTTCTATTTAACAATATTTTAAAGGGGGGGGGGGGCTATCAGTATCTTAGAAGAGAGTTGTGTTGGTAGTGTTACCCAAACACTGAAATTTTAAAAAAAGTTACAGATTTGCTGTTTTGTACTGTCTTGTAAGTTTCTTGGAGGCCATTGCTTGCTTGGGCTAAAGGGAAGTCTCTGTGTTCATCAGTGGCAGTGGTAAACACTGAACAGTTTGCCTGCCCCTGTGGGAGTGGTTACTGCCTAGAAACTGTAGTTTTATTGGCCATTTTGGATCAATTCCAAACTCCTTGATCCCCCTCTCCTAAAACCCGATTGCCTCGTGGTTTTGGCATCTTTTCAGACTTGTTGGCTGTTGGTGAAGCACCCACCAAGAGGAGAAAATGCTGAGAGAAGAAAGTTTTCTTCAGATTATTTGTTAAGATTTCTGCATTGCCGCCTACTTTTTGGCATTTTCCAGCTTGCTAAACTTGATATCTGTATTAGGAACTGTATTTAGAACACATCTAGAGCCTGTTTACTGCATTTCCTGTGTTGCACTTATTTTAAAATCGTTTTTTTCTTAAAACTTGCATTTTACCTGTCTCTGGCCTAGCACTCAAGTGTGGGGTCATTTATTGCACTGTTCTAACTTGTTGCTACTTGTGTATCTCTGCTATCTTTAAACAAAACAAAAAATAAAACAAAAAAATCTTGCTTTTTTTCCCACTTTCTGAAATTATAAAAAAAAGTTCAGTTACAGATTTGCTGTTTTGAACTGCTTGTAAGTTTCTTGGAGGCCATTGCTTGCTTGGGCTAAAGAGAAGTCTCTGTGTTTATCAGTGGCAGTGGTAAACACTGAATAACCTACCTGCCCCTGTGGGAGTGGTTACTGCCTAGAAACTGTAGTTTTATTGGCCATTTTGGGTCAATTCCAAACTCCTTGATCCCCCTCTCTTAAAACCCTCTTTTGCACATTTTTGCGCATAGTACAGCATCGGGCAGCGCTGCTTAATCAGGTTTAAAGTATTCCCGGCTCCACAAAGTCTGCTCTTCACTTTTTCCCTTAGAACTGTTCCAAATCTCAAAGTAAGCACTGTATTTTCCTTCTAAAACCCAGCAGTAGCTAGGATAAGTGACTTATAAGTAAGCACTAATAAACTAAAGCACTACACCCTCTTAAAGTACTTGGCTCCCTATTGGTCCTTTTTGATCAAGTCAAAAAGTAATTCCTTATACTATTCTGGCATGTCCAAAAGTCAGTTTCAGGTTTACTCTCCAGTCCAGCTGGTGAATATGGGAATCTTGAGGCAATAACTGCCTTATGTACACAGACCACCTTTTCCTCTTCCCAACAAGCTGAAATATATGTGAGAGATGCAACTATATAGCCAAACTGGAGGCTGAGCTCTCTCAACGTAGTACTGGCATGGTCAGTCTGGAGGAGAAGGTAATCATACACACCACAAATCCAGTCTCACATAGACCTATCACAACAGCAAACCAAACACATAAACACACAAAAACATACTCGGAGGCTCTAAATAAAAATCTGTCCAAGCAACAGAGACCTCCAAAGCAGACATCCAAGCAACTGCTACCCCACAACAATACCCACATATCACATAGTTCACAAAGTCAGTGTGCCACACAGTCACAGCCCTTAAGGCTAAACAACACACCTAATACACTTGTAATAGGTAACTCAATTGTCAGACACACTGACATCTCTCCCACCAGGCTGAACAAGGAGAAGGTCACTGTAAGCTGCCTGTCGGGTGTCAGGATCCGCCACATAACACAAGCACTCAGGTCACTCCAAAGCAAGTACAAATATGACTCCGTCATTGTCCATGTTGGTGTGAATGACCTGAGACGTACCTCCCTGGATTACATGAAAAGGGACATAGAGGAGCTCTCTGATCATGTGGCCCAGGCCGGTATGACCCTGACCTTGAGTAGCATCTTACCCTCACTAAGAATGATACCACAGTATAAAGACAAAATGATCAATTTCAACAACTGGCTAAAGTATTGGTGTCACTCAAAGGGGATCCAGTGTCTGTCAGCCTGGGATGACATGCTTGACAAGCCACGTTGCTTCGCTAGGGATGGCTTGCACCTGTCACCCCTGGGTTTTCGAATACTGGCCAAGGCTCTTGCCACCCCCATAGTGCCTTTTTTAGGCATGGCTCAAAAGACAAAACCACCTCCTTAGACAACACAAGGAAAAAGAAACTAAGGGTAATGCTGCTCAACGCCAGAAGTCTAAACCTCAAGATGCACACACTCAAGGCTCTCCTCAGTATGGAGAATATCGATATCTGTGCAGTAACAGAAACCTGGTTCAAAGCTCCTGAGAGCACCCCAGCACTACCAGGCTATACCTCATACCATGCTTTTCAGCCCCAAAACTCAGACCGAACCACAAGAGGAGGGGGAGTATCCATATTCATCAAAGATATCCATACACCTCCAGGCTAGTGGCACTGTATGAAGCATCTGAGACCATCCATGTGCAACTAACAGTGGGCAAAACTGCCTTCCAGTTTGTAGCCTGCTACAGACCACTCTCCCAAACTCAGGAACCCCACTCGGCTTTCCTGAAGACACTGGAGAATATGAAGGTCTCTCCAAACACCATTATATTGGGTGACTTTAACTACCCAAACATAGACTGGGAGCACTACTCAAGCCCCAACACCCTAGCCCAACGGTTCCTAGAATTTATAAACTCAAATACTATGGAACAACTGGTCACCACTCCCACAAGAGAGGAAAACATATTGGACCTGATCATCACCAACATGGGGACTCTATGTTCCATACCAGAGGTATACCCCTCATTGGTAAGATCTGACCATAAATTAATCACTATGGACATCCATATCCCATCCCCACCACCAGCAAAGGAAACCACGGTCAAAAACGTCTCAAAAGCAAATTTCCCACTTCTCAAAACCGAGGTGGAATCCTTCAAAGCCCCAGGGCCAGTGGTAAATATGGCCCAGACCGCAGAATCCTTTACAAACACATTCTATGGATACCTACAGGAATGCATGGATCATGCTATCCCAAATAAAACCAAGACACACTCCTCCAAAGGCAGGAGACCTGTCTGGTAGACCCCAGCCATAAATAAGCTGTACAACAGAAGGAGGAAGCTACTACATGAAAGAGCAAAATCCCTGAAAGGTAAGGCAACTCTGATCAGTACTAGCAAGAAACTAGGATCCCTCATAAAAACATCTAAGGCTAGCTTCGAAAGAAAAATTGCACAAGATGCTAAAGATAATCACAAGGCTTTCTTTAGTTATGTCAGAAACCTGGGTGGAAACTCCCACATATGCTCTGAGTTAGTGCAAAATGACAAAAAATACACTGAACCCACAGACATTGCCAACAACCTGGCAGACAGGTTCAGTGCAAACTCCCCCACCCCCCCAAATGAGCAAATGACTGTCCCAACAGAGTGTTGCCTCCCTGACATCACAGATGCACAGGTGAGAGCTGCCCTCGCCAAAGCAAAAATCACAGCATCAATGGGACCGGACGGTGTCCCGGGCTGCATTTTACACGAGCTCCAAAAAGAACTGAACCCTCACTTAAAATTACTGTTCAGTCTCAGCCTTACATCAGGATAAGTACCCAAAGAATGGCGTACAGCAACAGTGGTCCCACTCCATAAAGGTGGTGCCACAACGGACCCCGGAAACTATTGCACTATAAGCCTAACTAGCCTGGTCTGCAAAGCTATGGAGCGTATCATCATGGAACTCAAACAAAGACATTGGGAACCTCCAAACACTGGATCCTACCCAATTCGGCTTTGTTAAGGGCAGATCTTGCCTCTTGAATCTGGTCAATTTCTTTGAAACAGTCACCAAGGCCATAGACGAAGGGAAGGTAGTCCACACAGCCTACCTTGACCTTGCAAAAGCCTTCGACACAATACCCCACTCGGGCATCATAAATAAGCTCACCAGCTTAAATATCAACCCCTATGTCACAAAAGATGGGTTGCAAACTGGCTTAGGGATAGAACCCACATGGTCAGAATTGCAGGTGCCATGTCAGACTCTAAACCAGTTACAAGTGGCGTCCCACAAGGCTCAGTCCTGGAACATCTCTTGTTCGGTATATATTTCTCTGAGGTACAGGCTAACACAGGAGGACTATGGCTGACAAAGTTTGCAGATGACTGCAAACTGGGGGCCATAATCGACTCAACGGCTGACACAAGCATCCTCCAAAGAGGTCTCACAGAGACGAATAACTGGTGCCAGAGCCATGGCCTAAAGCTAAATGCCAAAAAGTGCATAGTCATCCCCTTTGGGAAAAACAAAGTGCCCACAAATTACCACATAGGTGGTAATCCATTAAGTACGGAAGAAGTAATTAGGGATTTGGGGACCCAAGTAGATTGCAATCTCTCCTTTGACAATCATATTGTCAAAGTGGTTAGAAAGACATTCTATCTAGCCCACTTTATCACAAAGGGGTTCACATCTAGATCAAGAGAGGTCATTGTGCCCCTCTACTCATCACTCATCAGGCCCATAATTGAATACAATGCCCCATTTGGGATGTACCTTACACGACACCTGCTACAACTAGAAAGACCCCAAAAGTACCTCACCAAGAGGATCAAGGGACTCAAACAGATGCCCTACGCAGTTAGGCTAAAGAAACTCCAGCTCTACTCAGTTACTTACCGCTTACTCAGAGGCGATCTGTGCCTGACATATAAAGTCATGTCCAACCCAGAATTAATGGACATGCTCCACCTCAAGAAATCCAAATCCATCAGAACTACACGCTCCAGTGACTTAAACCTCAGCACAAAAATAAATAGAACATGCTGGAGGGACAAATTCATATCCCAGAGGCTCCCCTCACTCTGGAACAAAATCCCAATCCATGTCAGAGTCCCTCAATGACCCTCTTCAAGAAGAATCTTGACGTTTGGATGGGAGATCGTAAATTTACCGCTGGGATCTCTTCTGTGTCACTGCTAGACAGAGGCACGGTAAACTAACCTTAAATGGGCCATCTTCTGTGACCTACTATACAGAGGCACAGTCAACTAATCTAAGAAGGGTGGCAAAAACCAAACACACTCTGGCTAGGCTTGTAAATGCCCTAGGGCAGCTAGCCTAGTATCAACCTATGAACCTAAGATCCTTTGGATCTCGTTTAATACAGACCCATTTCAACTGTAAATCATGATTATAAAGTGTTTTATCTATACTAGCTAAGAAAATGGCAAAGGTGTTACCAAAGTTGACTAGTACACATTAATGTGGCTTTATTGAAGGGGAGGCAAATATCTGAAAACATTAATACAACGGTATTGATACAAAGAGAAGCAAAGTATAAACAAATGCTATTTGTGAGTCCTGATGCACAGAAAGTATTTGAAATAATCAGGTAATATTTTATGAGTAGGGCAAGGGAAGCATTTGTGTTCCCAGATAGATTAACAGGGTTAATAGAGAGGATAGCCAAAAAAGAATGACTGCAACAACACTCCCAGGACATGCACATTTATTCTAGGCAAGCACAAAAACAGGTTAAGCACTTTCATCCCACCAAGGGACTTTATCAGAACCTTGTATAAGTAGCCCTTTAATTTTTTTTAACAATTACTCTCAGGTACAGCTGTTCTAGCTTCAGAAGTTGCTGCTCTAGGAGTTTTTCTGTATGAATAAATGTGCTTGTCCTAGGAGTGTCACTGAAGTCATTCTTTTTAGGTTATTTATGCTTTTGTGGAGGTGGTTTCTTGATTAATGAGGAGGATATATGAAAGTTTGTAGGCAAGAATTAAGGAAGAAGGGTACCCCATCTGATAAGCTGTCTTTGACCAAAGGAGCCAGGCAGGCATATCCTCTTCTCCACTATTTCCTTTATAGTTAGAACAGATTGCAAAGCAAATAAGAAATTCACAAATTGAATGATATAACTGATATGATGCTCAAGAAAATATAGCTTTATTTGCTGATATTATTTTGTACTTGATAAATATAGAAATGGACATTTTGCTGTCGTGTAAAATTTTGAGAGAGTTTTAAGCCTTTTCAGGATATAAGAGAAATGGACATTTTGGTGTTGTGTAAAATTTTTAGACAGTTTTAAGCCTTTTCAGGATATAAAATAAATGAAAACAAAACAAACGCTATAGCAGTAAATTATGTCACATGCATTAATTGTTTCAGCAATACCTATACTTGCATGAACATGCAAAGGTGAAGTATTTAGGTGTACAGATTCAATAGGATACTGTTATGGTAGCTAAAATATATGAGAAGAAACTAAACAAAAGATAATACAAAAATTGAGAAAAATGGAAGCTTATGAATATGGACATGGATAATACAATAAACAGTGAAAATGTTTTCAGTTCACTTGGTCTTATATAAAAATCATGCATATTTTATCAATCAGAGGAAAAGTTAGACATGATAAAGAGCTGAAGAAGTTTATTTAGGAGGGGAAGGATGCAAGGATTACATAGGATAAGCAGATTCTCTCTATAAACAAGGTTATAAATTAAAGTGAGAAAATATGGTGATGAAACATGGGTGGGTGTTCAAGGTAAACCTAGATAACAGGATAAGCATCCTAAAATTCTCGCCTGTCTTGCCTTTCTTGAGGCTAGATGGAAATTTTGAATAGTGTTTTTCAGCTAGGCTTAAAATGGTCTGACTGATTACCTAGTACTTACCTATGAATATATAAGAAAGAGAGAGAGAGATTAGGATTCTAGATGCAAATCCTTAAGGAAAATAACAATTGTTCAGAATATTCTATTCATAAGGTAGCAGGATCCTTTGTAAAATGCTATTTTTTTCACATTTTTTTCTGAACTTGTCTAATTGATTCTCATTATTATCATGCAACATTTTACATTTCTTGCTAATTATCCCCTTCCAACAGCATATTTTATTCTAGACTCATCTCAGATCTCTACCAAAGCTGCTCTTTCACTTAGCACTCCATTGTCTCAGTAGTCCCTTTTACTTTTTACTCTATCAATCCCAGATAAAGAAGGTAATCTTTAACCTGCAGTCCAAACTTTTGCTTAAATTCACCCCACTCTATTACCAATCCCTCCCAAATTTTCCACTCCTAATATATTGTTTATTTGCTAATGTCTTCCAATAAATTCCAGCTTGTCTATTTGCTATACTACTACTTGTAATTATCCCTACTGGTAAAATTTCCTTTCTCCATACCTGCACTGGATCAGTTCTTAGAATACTTCTTGCTATTTTTCTAAAATAATATTCTGTATAGTTGATATCATTCTCCTTAAACTTGCATCTAAAATCCTGTTGTCTTTATTGCTAAACTCCAACCCCCACTTCATTATCATTCTCTTCCACTGTGATTTATAACCTTATGTTTCAGGTTTAGATATCAGCCTTAACTGCATAACTTTAAACTACCCTTCCAAGTAACAGTAAACCACATTGCTCTACCGAAGAATCAACTTACTCCAACTAGCACTTGCCCGCTTCTCCTCCTAGATAAATTCCATCGGCTCTTTATTAATTAGCATCCACAACTTTTCCTCTGGTTGATGTAAACATGCCTGACCTATATACAAAACCAAAGGGACTAGAAATATTTTCACTGCTTGTCTACTACCCACACGCATTGTCATGTATTTCTAGCTTCACTGCTTGTCTACTACCCATATCCATTACCACACGTTTCCAGTTCTTAATTTTTGCGTTATCTTCTGTTTAGTCTCTTCCCACATATCTTTCTCTTCCAGAACATAAGCCATTTTTATCCATATAGTTACATGCTTTATTTTAACATGTCTCAAAAAGTATGGGAATTGCTGAACCAATTCACATGTGGTTGCCTAGTTTAATGCTATAGCTTTTATTTTCATTTATTTTACATCTCAAAAAGCTTTAAACTATTTCAGAATGTTCTGCAACACCAAAATGTCTTTCTGTATTTATCAAGTGCAAAATAATATCTACAAATGGGGATAACTGTTGATTACTACACTAATTAATTCCTTGAATTTGTGAATCCTGTACTTTATCTATTAACAGTTCTAAATATAAAGTAAACAGAAGGGAACGAGGACATCTCTTGCTGGTTCAGCTGTTCCAATACAGCTTGTCAGAGAGGAACCCTTCTACCTTAATTTTTACATCAGACTTTTGACACATTCACATTATTAGCCCTATTCTTTCAGGGAACACACATGCTGCCATTCTGCTTATCATAAAATCCCAGCTAACTATCAAATGTATTTTTTTGCATCAAGACTCACCAAGAATACCTTATTTTCTTATACTCCACCTTCCGTCTGGATCATCAATTCTCTATTAATGTCAGCAAATATTTTCCCCCTTGCACAAAACCATACCAATCTTTGCATTCCCCTGCTAATATAGACAAAATGAAAGTCATGGATTACCATAACACTGGATCCTTTCATTCACGTCATGTCTGATCAGTCTGATGTAAATTATGCATTCTCCAGCTGTTTCTCAGATCTGAGTCGATAGAAGTAGTGCTCTAGCCTCAAGCCTGCAAGAATTATATTCCCATCATGCCCTTGTGTGTGGAGATCCCAGATCAAGTTTGACACCACAAAAAATGGAAATACCCTTCAGGTCCTACAAGGTGAGAATTTGGAAGGGAAATGGAGGGCGAGATGTCTTGTCCAACTGACATTAATGAAAGAATCATGCATTATTGTATATCACATCCTATTTATTCAATCTGTCTGATCTGATTTATGAGTCATAATTCACAATTACAGGACACCTGAGTGGCATCATGACAGGAGATATCTGAGGACATTGGTTCCAAATGAAGCCCTAGACCTTGATATAGCATCTCATTTGTAATATTTAACAAAGGTATGCAATGTTGAACAGTCTGCTGCTGAACAAATCTCATCAACTGAAGAAATTCTAAAGAATAGGGAAGTGGCAGCAGATTTGGTGGAATAAACTTTGGGTTTGCATGGTAATTGGGGATTGTGAACTGGAACACAGAAACATAATATGAAAGCCACTTAGAGAGAATGACTTTGGACAGTCTTCACTCAAGTTTATTGACTACATAGGATAGACAGAGCTGTGAGTTTTTTCTGAGGATTTACTTCTGTGCAGGTAAAATCCACATTGCCTATGAAAATCCACACTATGCAAAATATGCTTACCTTTATTTGAATGATTTGGAAAAAAGACTAGTAAGTGAATCAGGCAATTTATGTTTGCCTCAATGCACCATGGGACAAAAGAGGGAATAGTGCAGAGAGAGACTTTTTGTGAAACATCAAATAAGGAACTGAAGAAGATACTACTTATGACTGGGATACTCCCTTGACAAATGTGATGATAGCCAATTACAAAGTTTTCCAGGACAGAAACTTCAAGGATGCAGGGTTAAAGCTTACAGTATTAAAACTGAGATCTAATGGATACACTGGCTCCTTAACTGGGAGTTGAAGTAGGAAGACTCCTTTGAGAAAGGCTTGCATAGTTTATGAAAAGTCAAACGAAAGAAAATTCAGCATGGCTGCTAGCTGCACTATGACTGCAGAAAAACTGGTACCAGAGTCAACAAGTTAGGCAAAATGTGTAATATATATCTGGCACAGGAGCAGAGAAATGTAAATATATTCCCTCTGGAAAGCTAAAAGAATCTTACTACACCACTGGACAAGGCTGGATTACTGACCATTAATAGAAGTGGAAAAATCAAACAGTCAGTCTGTTGTTGTGAAGATCCAAGTAAGGTTTCCTAGATTCTGTCTAGCATCCAAAATTCAGAGGATGCCTGATGCGTGGCCTTGGGAGGGGAACCAAATCTGCCTGGGTCAGTAGTAGGCAATGAGGACCACTGTGGCTTTGAACTTGATTGTTTTGTGCACAAATCTGAGGATTAAGGAGAGAGAGGGTTCAACCACCTACTGATGCCATTCATTCTTTTGTTCTATTATTTTGTGCTGTTTCTCTCATCTGGTCTAGTTGTCCACTTCAGATAGATATGATTATGTCATGAAATAAACTCAAAATACTGAACCTCAAAATATCTTTAAAAACACACAAAGTACAAAACGCTGAAAACTCAATATTGTATTAGAAAATGTCTAATAATTCTATCCAACTAAAATTGCCCTATATCATAAACCTTAACTACAAAACGGATCTTAAGTGCTATTTTGGTAGTGTACTGTTAGGAAAAGGGTTTTTAGTAACATAATGAGTATGGTTAGTGGTAAGGTTACAATTAACACAACTGAATAAGGTGGTATAGGGAAATGTCCCTCTGTCCCACCAACTCGTGTGCTAACCCTACTTCTGTCCATAACCTGATTATATTAACTTTAACTTGTTTCTTTCAAGCCTTTCTTATCTTGTTAAAGTATAAAAGCTGGATATATTACAAGTAAGACAAAATATTTTCTTACTTTAATCTCTCTATTATATAGAGCAGTTGCTGACAAAACTCTTCCATCTCACAGCTAAATTACCTATGACTGCATACTCTACAGACATACTTTACAAAACAGCATGCAGTTTGCATCAGAAAACTTTTATAGAACTATTAATAAGAAACATGTTTCACTTTTAGTTATTTCTTCAGTCTATTCAATGTCATTCTAAACAAAAATGGTATAAAGTAGGGTTTATGCTTTACAGTTCTTCCACCAATTTAACAAAGTCAAACTTCCAGTCTTTTTCATACACTTTCTCTTGCAGAACCATTATTCATATGTATAAACTGCATGTAGAGGGACTGATGCTTTACATTTCTCTCACTTTCACTAACTTCATATTATTGCTGAGCCCTGAAAGGGCTACACTAAGAGCGAAAAAAGAAATCTGTCCTCAGCCTTGCATAAAAATATACTTAAAAAAACAAACATCATATTGACCACTGCTGCAGTAGCTTTAGCTATATGGGTAGATTACCATAACTAACTTTCTCATGGGAGGTGGAAGGAGAAGAGTCCAAAACCCCCAGGAGAATGGTCCTAACAAAGCTTGATCTGGACCATGTGAAGGAATCAAGCTTATAGTGCTTTGCAAAGTATTATTAATCAAAAAGTGTCTCCCCCAGTTCCTGTTTTTCCCAGCAGTAGATCATGTTCACTTCCTAAAAGGGTAGAGTGCAACAATAACTGCAATAAACTAAAAAAAAAAAATCTCTGGCCTTTCTGAGAGAACAGATGGTGTCTAGTTGCTGTAGGGGTGGTTCAGATTTCCAAGGTAACTGTAGCCGTCTTCTGTTTTCCTGAAGGTGTTCTTATTGGGATGGGAACCTCAATCCCAACTGAAGGACTAACAGTCACAAAGTTGTTAAGCATTGTAAGGCGAGCATGCACCATGGCCAGCCCATGGAGAGGGTCTCAACTCCACCCCCTTCCAACAGAGGCCATGGCCAAGGAGGGACAAGCCTAGGGAATGTCCCTGTGTCCAAGTCGTACAAGTTCACAAAGGATCCTTAGTTAACTATTAGATTTAGAGCAGTGCTCATCTGTCTCAGCAATCAATAAAACATTTTTGAAGACACACGGCTCCTGAGATTTCTTCAGCTTCAATAGACATGTTTAATAACTTCATAAACTTTCATCAGACTGCAAGAAATATGGATTGAAGTTCTCCTCCGGATAAGAGCACCACCAGGAAAATAAAAACAATCTACCTTGTAAATCTGAACCACCCCTCTGACGGCTAGATCCCATCCCTGGTCATAAAAAGGCCAGTGATTTTCATAGGTTATTGCTTTCCAAAGTATGTAGAGGGCTAATTAGTAGATTACAGAATATTTCTAGGATTCAGCACTTTGCAAAAAACAGATGAAGCCATGGCCCTGGTAGAGAGGGCTTTGACTTCACCTAGAAGAGATTAGTTATGGTAATTATACCAAAAATTAATAGCCTTAGACATCTATTTGGAAATATATGGGAAAACAAATCTCTGAGCTGGGACTGAAACCCTGTGGACATTGTTCCGTATGTAATTTTACTGTACCTACTTTTCATTATATAAATAAAATGCATTTTCCCTGTGATACTTATAGTTGTAACACAGAAGGGGTTATTTACGTTTTAAAATGTGAGTGTAATCAATTTTATGTGGGGGAAACTAAGCAAAGTTTTAGAGTTAGATATTTAGAACATCTTAGAAATATTAAGAATAACTTAGAAAGCCCTTTGGGGTTACATTTTTATGACTTGTCATGGGGGGGGCAGTAAAATTTTAAAAGGCACTATTATAGAAAGGGTGAAAACTGTTCCAGAAAAATAAGTTGCTTCAAAAAGAGGCAGTTTTTATTCTTGAATTTGGTACTCTGTTCCCAAAAGGGTTAAATAGGGAATTAAATTGGAAATGGTTGTTTTGTTTGTTTTAAATTATGTTTTTTGTATAAATGGAAGTATTATGGGTATGTGATTTTATACTCAAAGGCTGTTTGTCCGAGGCGCTAGAGAAGTGCATTTTTTATTTATTAAATCATTTGGATCTACTGGCATTGTCGTTTATATATTTTTTTCTTTTGAGTTGTTGGCTAATATCCATTTGGAAATAGTCTGGTTTGAAACAGGTTGTCCCTTCTTACCTTCACAAAAAATAAACAACTAATCTGAAGATCTGAGAGATATAGTACTGTCAAGGTAGAACCCGAGTTGTCTGTATATGTATATGAAGTATCCTTTCTCCCTCATTTTTAGATTACGTAATGAAAATGGGGAGATGGATAGTTTGGCTTAAAGTAAACTTAGATACCACTCTAGGTATAGAAGAATGTTTAGTTCTCAAAGAAACTCTGTCCCTATGGAAAATAAGGTAGGGCTGACTCACCATAAGAGCTTATTACTCACATACCCTTTCTTGAAGAGGTCAGAGCAATAAGTAAAACTGTTTTCCACATTAAGAACCTCAAGTCAGGTACATCAGCTGTACCAAATGGACTAAGTGTTAGTTTCTCTAACACTAAATTCAGATCCAAATAAGGGGACACTTGTTTACTTGGCGGTCTCTTAAAGAGATATTTATGTGTTTGCATCTATACTCAGTGTCCCACAACCCCCCGCACTCTTATCCTGAAACTACTCCCCAAGCAAAGCAAAATCTATAGCGTCTGTGATGACTGATTGCTTTGGAGCAGGGAGGGAGAAGGAGACATGGATTCAAGGATATCTGCTGTCTCCACCAAAAGATTTCTCTTCTGACAAACCTTAGCAATGGGATTTGAAAAGATTAAGGGTGTTGATGCTGGGACCAAAGAGATTTCAGATACACCTCTATCCTTCTCATGTGGAGTCTTGCCAAAGGTATCATGAGAATCGTAGATGCCATGAGACCCAAAATCCTGAGACATTCCTTCACAGTGACTGAAGCCTGAGTGGAAACTGTAAAAATAGATCTAGATGAACATCTATGTTTTCCTGTTGAAGAAAAGCTCTTAGAACTGAGGTGTCTAGTTGACATCACAGGAACACAATCCTGTGTGAAGGAGTCAAGAAAGACTTCATAATGTTCTGTTGTTATCCCAACTCATGTAAAAGATCTCTCATCCAAGACAGAGACTCCTGACACTATGAAAGAGACTCTGCAAACATAAGCATGTTGTCTAAATATGGAAAAATGTCACTACCATGTATAGCCTGGAATGCGCTATAACTGGAGCTAGACACTTTGAGCACTCTTGGTATAGTGGATAGTTCAAAATTTAAGGTACGGGACTGGATGTGACCATGATATACGAAACCTTAAGAAACATCTGAAGGATGGATGAACAGTGACGTAATAAGCATCTTATAAGCCTACTGTTGCCAGAAAACTTGAAAAGGAAGAAGAGGTAATAGGTTGTGAGGTGGCATCATTTTGAATTAGGCATTATCACAAACAGCTTTAGGAAAGAAAGATCCAGAACTGGTATCCAAGCATTTTCTTTCTTTGGCACTAGAACATCCCTGAATAAAAACCCTTTCCCACTTAGGGAAGGAGGAAATGGTTATATCAATCCTTGGGACAGCATGTGATTAAGAACAGGCAGAAGCAAAACAGAGTAACCTGGAGGATGAAGAATGACACCTGGTAAAGAGGAATTTCCTCCCAGTGCCATCTGTAACATTGATGAATGATATTCAGAACCATTTGTCTGAAACAATCTGTTGCCAAAGAGAAAAATGGAGAAAGAAAATCCCTTGGACAATATGGAAAAGGACAGCTAAAAATCTTGGAGATCCCCTGGATCAGCTTACCTCTTTCATTACACTTTTTAATCACCTCTGCAGCAGAGGCTAAACACTAAATATCTATCCAAGGGAGAATTTAAAATCGCATTTTTATCATCTGGAAGGTTCTGAAAATGCAGCTATGCAAACCTCCTTAAAACAGTACCAATGACCACAGCCCTGGAAGAAACACCAGTAAAGTCATACACACACTGCAAACAATGAGTAGCGGCCTGTGCAAAAGAAAAAAAATAGTTACTGAAAGCAGATTCTTCCTCACAAGAAGAAACTGGAAATAAAACATTTACCATACTTTCACAATTTGTTAGAACAAACTTTAACACATGAACCTGACAAATCAAAATTCTGAAACCCAAAGTTGCAGAAGTATACATTTCCCCATACCTATCAATTTCCACATCCTTATCAGAAAGAGTAGAAATGGAATTAAGTGCTTAGCAGCACTTAAGTCAACTAAGGTGGTAGCTGTTGGTTCAGATTTGGGAACAGTGTATAAAAATTAAAAATACTGAGAAATTTTATATATACTATCTGCCTTTTTAGATGCAGCTGCCTGACTAACAGGCAATTGCAGGCAGTAACACACACATCCTCTAAACCTGACAGAACAGGGGGAATGGGTGTAGATTCTGGAAAATCCTTCTGTAACAGCTCATAGTATTTTCTGATGGACTGAGAAATTTCAGTGTTCTCCCACTGAAAGCATTGGCACATTCTAGCCACTGTCTCAGAGAAAAAGAACCCCCTCAGAGAATCAGACACAACGTTCTCTTCTGAGTCTAAACCAGAAATCTGAGGGGGAAATGTTCAGATTCAGAATCTTGAAATCTCTATTGGAAAAAAGGAACCCTTCTTTTTGCAAAGTAATTTCTGGTAAGCTGGACAGATGTTATATCCTTGGGTGGATATAACTCCATATAGCCAAGGCTACTGCAGCAGTAATCAATATGATGAACAAGTGTGCAGTGTTGCTGTGCCAAAAGGGAGATAAAAGAAGCATCTTTGGCAAGTCTATCTTGATCTTTAGAACACTGGATAGCAGAGGATGGGGTGGGCATAGAAGAACATTCTCATCCATAGGAAAGAAATGTATCTGCTTTCCAGGCATTTTTTTGCCAGTGTCTTGGAGCACTACTGGGTTAGTTGTCTACTGAGACAGGATACAAACATATCTATTTGACAGGCTCCCCACAGGAGGACAAACTCCTGGAAAATGTATGTGTACATCATCTACTCTTGTGGGTTTATCCTGAATCTGCTCAAATGTTCTGCCACTGTGTCCTGCTCTGACAGAATTATATGGCCTGCAGAGTGAGGCTGCTTCTGTATTGCCAGTTCCAAGGCAATCTTGGCTAACCTGCATGGGAGGCATGACTTTGCCCCCCACACACACACACACACACACACACACACACACATACACACACACACACACTTCTTTGTTTATATACAACTTCACTGCAGTGTCTGTTAACACTAACAGGTGACCACAGCTAATTTAGAACTTTGATAGCTTTTTTGAGAGCCTTCATCTCAGGATTTATACGCTTGTTCCTACATGAGACTCCCACATGCCTTGAACCTTTAAGCTTGAAAGACTGCCCCCCCCCCCATGTAAAATCTGAAGCATCTGTCATGACTGACTGAGCAAGAAGAGGGGAAGAAACAAAGTGGGAGGTGTGGAGTGAGCACAAGCAGGAGTTCTTTCTCAATGAAACAGGCAACTAGAATTTGAAAGGATAAGGACTGAAGATGCTGTACACAGACTGATTTGAGGTACCACTGGATTTCCTCATATGCAGTCTGGCAAATGGGACCATTAGGATAGATGAAGGCATGTAACCCAGAATTCTGAGGAGTTCTCTTGCTGTTGACATGTTTTGATAGGCCAGATTCAAGAAGTGCACCTGGAAAGATAACACTTTGCCCACAGGTAAGCAGTGAATATGGAGTTGTCTAGGAGACGGCCTAAAAACACAAACAGTAACCATTTGAAATGTCGGAACCTGCTAGAGCAACTCCCAAAATACTGAGACTGAATGGCCTCACATATACTAAGACAGAGAAGCCATTTGTCAGAATATTCCCTTTCCTCTGAGGTATGGTGATCTTGTAGTTGTTATATACAAGGTTCTGTGGTGGGGGGGCTAATGGAGAAGAGAAATTTTTGAGATTCACTCTTCTCCTGTGTTTTCAGTCTCCCCCCGGCTTGTCAGCACTTGGCATTTTGAGTGCTGACATATCAACAGGGAGCTAAAACTAATTTGTGAGAGGGGTTTAAACAAGACATTCAGGATTAAGTTTGAAACTCAGGCAGCAGAAAAGATGAACAGTGAACGGAAGAGCTGCTAGGGTATCCAGGATGGAAGGAGGTAAAATAAGGCAGTTGTCCAAATTGGGAAAATATGAGCGTCTTATGGTCTGCAAAAGGATATGACTAGGGCTTGGAACTTTGTAAAAAAATCTCGGAGCAGTAGAGACCAAAAAGCAAAAATGTAAATGAAAGTGCAATCCCAAGGTAAAGAATTGCAGGTAACACCAGCACTTGTTGTGAATTTGGATATGGATGTAGACATCTCTGAGGTCTAGTGTGATAAGAAAGACCATGAAAAGCACAAGAAGGGAAAATAATTTGTAAAGTGAGTATCATGAATTTTGGGACCAAAAGAAAGGCGTTTAACTATGAAAGGTCCAAAGTAGGTCTTATGTGCCTTCCTTTCTGGGAATCAGGAATAATTCTGAATAAAAGCCTTCATCCCTTTGGGAGGTTGTCACCGGTCCTATCACATCCTGGGATAGCAGGTCTGACAGGATATGAGGAAACATGGATATAGAGATGGACAGAGAACAAAAAGAGCTGCCTGACTCCTTGCATCAATGTTTCTTTCTTCCAGTTAATACTTCTGCTGATGAATTCCCAAACAAAAGGTGTCTATCAAGGGGAGCACTCAGTAGCTGAGCCTTAAATTCTTTAATGCAATTTATGCATTAATGTGCATCACTATACCTGTATCAGTAGCTTTGGATATAGAATACAGCGTGTCTTATGCACACACAACAGAATGCTTAGTGACCTGTGAGGCAAAGTTTAGCATTTTCAACAGGGAAGATTTAGTGTCAGAATTTGGTAAGGGAGTTAAGGTTTGCTGTATATTAGCAAAAGACATACTAGATATTTGGAAATGAGAGTCTGGCAACTGATTACTGTAAGTGCAAAAGTGGAAGAAAAAAAACAAGCCTTTTTTTTCCAAGCCTATCAAATGAACAGCTATCTTTGTCATTTGGTACAGAGTTAGAAGCAGGAGGAGCCCTTAAAGATCTATCCCCATCAACAGAAATGTCAGCCGGATCTGCCAGAGGGTTTTTGTAAAGGAATATGCATACGTCTCAGACACACTGTAAAAGCAGTCAGGTTTCTAGGGGGGAATAGTTTGATAATCTGAGGAAAACAGAGGCAGAAGGAAAGGCATCTCAAAGGCTTGTAAAGATAGGAGGGAAGGCTACCAGTTTTGAGGGATTCATACTCAATAACTTATAACTTTTAGTTATGTACTCACCATAACTTCAGATGTTTGGGATCCATCTCGCCTACATTCTGAATGATGGGTTCGGAGCCGATCCCTCGGCTCCGACTCGGCACGCTTATGCCAAAGAGCGAAGTCTCTTATTGGCTGAGCTTACTATATCCCAGGATGCACCACCACCAGTCCCCCAGATCTAGTTTGTCCGCATACATGCACACATGCATACCCTGCTTATATAACATCGTCAGATGAAACAAGATAAAAACAGTAGAGCTCAAAACCGCTCAATCTCTTCTGATCTGCAAGGCAGGGGAAGGAGGGTGGGTATCAGGAATGTAGATGGATCCCAAACATCTGAAGTTATGGTGAGTACATAACTAAAAGATGTTATGTGATCCTATCTACATTCTGAATGATGGGACAGCGTCCTAGCACCTGAATCCTGGGTGGCTCACTGGAAAACATTCCTGAGTACCGTGGAACCAAATGAAGCTCGTCCTTTAGATGCCACATCCAATTTGTAGTGGGAAATGAACGCAGCGCGGTTGGACCAGGTAGCAGCACAAATTTCCGAAATAGCTAGCTTGGAATGAAAGGCTATAGAAGTAGCCATAGCTCTGGTAGAATGAGCTTTGATAGATGATGCAAGTTGCTTATTCAAGAAGAATAGGCCTGAGTTATGCAATCTCTGATCCATTTTGAGATTGTAGCTTTTGTGATGGTTTGGCCCAATTTATTATCTGAGAAGGACACAAACAACTGGTCTGACTTACGGTTGCTGAGTCCTGTCTAAATAGAAGCGTAATTGCCTGTGAACATCCAATTTATGGAGAGTGTATTCTGCTTCATTAGAGAATTTTGGAAAGAAAACTGGTAGTTCTAGAGATTGTTGAAGACAGAAACTAGAGCAGACCTTTGGGACAAAGGATGGATTAGGCCTAAGTGATACTCTATCTTTGTGGAAAATCAAATACGGTGGTTTAATAGACAGGGCTTGAAGCTCTGAGACCCTTCTTGCCAAGTAATAGCCACTAAAAATGCCGCTTTCCATGACAGATATTTTAACTTCGCAGTCAGCAGCCGGTTCAAAGGGGAGATGTTAATGCAGCACCAAATCAAGATCCCACGGAGGTGCAGGATGAAAAACTGGTGGTCTTAACAGGCTCGCACCTTTAATGAATGTTTTGCATAATCTGCTGCTCATCAAAGGAGGATCCGTGGATTCATGGAATTTAGAGATAGCAGCTAGTTGAACTTTAATAGTTGAGACAGAAGATCCCTGATTAAATAGGGATGTTAAGAATTTCAAAACCTCTGGGACAGGAGCAGTGATAGGGTCTAAGCCCTTGAGTTGAGCCCAGATAGCAAACCTCTTCCACTTACTGAGGTACAATTTGTTAGTGGTAGGTTTGTGGGCGAAGATAAAATGTGAACAACTTCCGGGTCTAGTGTGTGACTTCTAACTAAGGTTGGAAGTGGAGGAGCCAAGCTGTCAACTTCAGAGATTGAAGGGACTGATGCCAATGTCCCGACTGATGGATTAGCAAATCCGGGATCATGTCTAAGGTCCACGGATCGTCCACTGCATGCTTTTTCAGGTAAGGAAACCATATCTGACGAGGCCAGTATGGGGCAATCAGAATTATTGAAGACCCTAGCTGAGAAGCTTTTTGAATAACTTTGGGAAGGAGTGGAATTGGAGGAAAGGCATAAAGCAACCCTGTTGGCCAAGTTTGTGCTAGAGCATCCATGGCTGGTACTTCCTGATGTGGAATCAAGGAGAAGAACCTTTGGCACTTGGTGTTTTGTGGAGTCGCAAATAGGTCGCAGCACGGCGTCCCCCATCTCTTGAAAACCTGGGCTGCTACTGCGCGGTTTAGAGACCATTCGTGAGGAGAGAGAATTGTCCTGCTTAGTTTGTCCGCCAATACATTTGACTTTCCTGGGATGTGGGTCGCTACCAAGAAGCGGTCGGTAGCTACAGCCCATTCCCACACTCTCATGGCCTCTCTGCAAAGGGGATACGATCTGGTCCCTCCTTGTTTGTTCAGATACCAAACCACCGACATGTTGTCTGTGTGGATGGCTATGATGCCCTGAGGAAGGAACTTGTGTAAGGCCTGTAGGGATAGGAGTACAGCCCTCATCTCCAACACGTTGATGTGGAGAAGAGCTTCGCCCGGAAGCCAGGATCCCTGAACTAGCCTGCCCAGACAATGCCCCCACCCTATCTGGGAGGCATCTGTCGTCAGGGTAACCACTGGAGGGGGGAGAACAAAGGGTTTTCCCTGATCCAAGTTGGATGTCTGAAGCCACCAGCGAAGGTTCCTTTGCATATTTCCGTAATCATGATGTGATGATTGAGGGAAGATCTTGGAAGGACCATTGAGTTGATAAGAGCCACTGAAGAATCCTCATGTGTAACCTTGCTAGAGGAACTAAAAGTACCGTGGCAGACATTGAGCCTAGAACCTGTAGGACCATCCTGGCTGGGGCTTTGGATCTTGAGATCAGAGCTAGAACTTGGCCCTGTAAAGTTCAATCCTGTCGGCAGGAAGAAAGACACGCATCAATCTTGAGTCTATCTCTGCTCCTATAAACTTTATGCGCTGAGAGGGCAGCAAGACAGACTTTGACCAATTGAATGTAATCCCTAGGGAAACACCCAGGAGATGGTGGCTTTGAGGTTGTCCATAAGTAGATGCCTGGTGGTGGCAGTCAGGAGCCAGTCGTCGAGATAGGGAAACACTTGGAATCCAAGACTCCTCAGGTGAGCCGTCACTACTGCCAAACACTTGGTGAACACCCTGGGGCTGTGGTGAGACCAAAGGGCAGAGCACAAAATTGGTAATGACTGGTTCCCAGGCTGAAGCGCAGATACTTTCTGGACGCCTGATGTATCGGTATGTGATAATAGGCGTCCTTGAGGTCTATGGAGCACATCCAAACATCCTTCTCCAACAACGGAGAATGGATTGCAACGTGACCATTCGGAATTTGGATTTCGTGACGGATAGGTTTAGTCTGCTGAGATCCAATATTGGTCTCAGGTCCCCTGTCTTTTTTGGCACTAAAAAGAACCTGGAGTAATTTCCTGATCCGATTTGGTCTGTGGGGACCGGTTGGATGACTCCTTTTCTAGCAGCTTTGAAGCTTCTGCGGCTGCTATTTCCCTTTGACTGGGTGGTGGGTCCGGGATTCTGTTGGACCTAGGGGTGAGGCCTTGAATGGGATGGTGTAACCTCCGGCAATTATCCGAAGCACCCATCTGTCCTGAGTGATTGACTCCCAGGCTTCTAGGTGCTTGGCAAAACGACACCCGACTGGCTCCGAGCAGCACAGCCGGGCAATCCCTCATGTTGTATGGGAGGCTGAAGAGCCACGAAAGGACTCGCGGTCTCCAGAATTGCGGGGCCCTCTGCCGCCTCTGGGACGGCGCTTCCCTGAATTTCCCTCTGCCTCTGGACGGGAATCTTCCTGCTGTTGGGAGAAAAACTTGCGAGATTTTCGAACCACATTTTCCCCTCCTTTGGCCTTGGGGTAAGGCCGAAAGGGAGTGGAATAATGGGCCCCACGGCAGATAACGTTTTCCCTCTTGCTCACAGCGGGTAAGGGTGTCTTTCACCTTGGGTCCAAACAATGAGGACCCATCAAAGGGAGCGTCGGCGAAGGAAGACTTGAAGGCCTCCAAACTGACACAAGCGAGCCAGGCTTGTCTCCGAGAGCAACGCCTGTGCCTGCCGCTCTACCTCGGCCGCGATAAGAAATGAGCCTCATGGACGAGTTAGCAATTGACGTAAGGATAGCCAACTGAGAGCTAACGGACTGGGCTAGCTGCTCAGGTAGGTTACCCGAGAGGAGTCTGACAACTCCTTGACCAGATCCCTCTGAAGCCTGGTAAAATGTGCCAAATAATTCAGAGACCTTAAAGTAAAGGCCGCTGAAGTCAGGGTGCGCTTCCCGCCTATCAATACTCCTAGACTCCTTATTAGGAGGATGGATGGACGTTGAAGCCTCTGCCACGTCCTGTTGTGTAGCAGATGCCACCACCATGGCATCTACAGCCACGCCTTTAGTAAGGAACTCCTTCTCGGGGAGCAGATAAGAACTTGTTTGGGCGAAGGGACTGGTTCCACGGTATCCGGTACAAACTAAATCCAGAAGCTCGTCAAGGGCGGAGACACCCAGGAGGCGGAGGGCTGAGCCCCAAAGGCCTTGAGGAGCACTGATTCGTCCGCAGAGGGGTTTGGACATCCAGCCGCCTCGTTGTTTGAGGATCTCTAAGATGTCTGCAAAGGAGACATCATCCGATGACGACTTAGGGACCCCTCTGCATCATCCATATCCGTGTCCGATGTGATAGACTCGGGAGTCCACGTGCTTCCTCTTGCGATCTCTTCCTTGGGGTTCCTCTGGAGATGACTCGAAGAACCCTCAGGAAGAGGGAACCCCACTGGGGTAACCTCAGGCCTCGGGCTCCGCTGGCTACGGACAGGGAACTGCCAAAGACCCAGTCTCCACGCCCAGGAAGGTGCTGGTAAAACCGGAGAGATGGCGAAGAGGATTTGGCCAAGGCACTCCTCATGGCTCTGAAAGCCGGACCTCCAGAATCCTGGGAGCGTCCAGTCTCCGGGCCATGATAGTAGACGGAAGTCCCGCGAGTGGCACCGAGAGGAGGCTCGGAACCGAAGCATCGGTCCCAAACATCACCCTCGGGTCCAGCCGAAGAAGTCCGCGTACCAAACTCGGACCCGAGGCCCGGTTGGAGTAAGGGTCGGAGCCGACCCTGAGATCTCCACCGGCTCCAAGAGCACCTGCTCCGCGGGGCCGAAGCAGTCGGAGGAGGAATAGCAATGGGTGGGTCATGGTCATCGGCTCCGAAGCCAACTGGGTCGGAGCCAAACAAATTTTGGAAGACTGGGGACTGGAAAAGTCTTTGGAGCACCCTGTCTATATCAGAATCGACATTCTCAAGACCGAGAGGAAACAGAACGGGTTCGAAGACTCTCCCTCGGCCCCAAGGGACTAGGGGACCGGCTGACTTCGATGAGAATCGGCGCCGAGAACACACACACCAGATTCCATCGGTGCCGAGGTAGACTTCGGCGCCGAGGAGGAAGTGTCTGAGCTGGCGACTTTGTCGGCTCCGAGCAGTGGAGCCGGCGAAGGTGACCCGCCTCGATGCCCCAGCCATCGGCTCCGAGGAGTCGATACTGGAGGCATCGAGGCAGACCGTTCGACCTCGCCCAAGTCTTTGGAGCCGAAGGAGAGGCCTGCCTAGGTCTCTTGGCAGTCGGATCCGGCGGACTGGTCGGAGCCGACGCCTTTTTGGCAGGAGTCGGAGCGAAGACAAGGCTTCTTCAAAAGAGGGCTTAATCAACCCTTTAAGAATTAATTTATTTTTCCTCTCCTGGAGGGCCCTGGAGGAAAAAGCGTGACATACGCTGCATGACTCCTGCAAGTGCTTTGCCCCTAAACAATACACACACAGTAGATGGTCATCAGTAACAGACATCTTAAAAGCACATTTAGAACATTTCTTGAAGCCCAAGGCCTATGGGGTTGAGACATGTTGATACACAAATCTAGTCACTCTGACAGGAAAGTACACTAAATTTTAACTACTGATATAAGCTAACAGTAAAAAATAAAGCCGACTCTTCCTGTGAAAGAACAGGTAACTCTAATCCAATTTGAACAACTATTAGAGACCCTGTAATTAAAATATTAACAGTCCGGAAGGCCCTGAATGGAGGGGCGAAAACAAACTGAACTCATTCACTCACAACAAATCGAAGTCCAAATCGTACACAAAGTTAGCGATAGCTGTTAAAACAGCTTTTGAGAGCAAAACCAGCAAAAAACTGACAGAAAAGTTAGTTTAATAAACTACTTAGCCCAGCCAGCTCGAGACCACGTCTTCGCAGGGAAGCGGCAAACGAGATCTGGGGGACTGGTGGTGGTGCATCCTGGGATATAGTAAGCTCAGCCAATAAGAGACTTCGCTCTTTGGCATAAGCGTGCCGAGTCGGAGCCGAGGGATCGGCTCCGAACCCATCATTCAGAATGTAGGCGAGATAGGATCACATAACATCATTTGTTCTGAGACTCTAACACCTCCTTACACTCCCATTTAAAATGCTCTTTCATTTGAGAAACTATATCCCCAAAGAATATTTCTTTATTGGGGGAGTATGCAAAATGTGTGTCTTCAGTTTCAGACTCAGGAGGAGAAAGGGAGGATAACTGTGAGATGTAGTCCAGACCGTCGCATCTAATTCATTAAGATATTCTTCTTCTGAGGACCAGAGGATCTTTTTCTCTTACCTGGAGAAGAAACTGGGAGAGAATGCTGGAGAAACTGGATTGCTTTACTCAGACCAAAGACAAAATATTATCAGTCTCCTTAAAAAGCTTTCTGCATAGAGGTAGGGGAAGACAAATGTCACTTGAGCCCTCTTTTTAGGGGGTCTCACATGATAACATTTTAAAGGGAAAGTTCAACAGTCACACTATCATGAATACAGCAATGTTCTCCCTCAACAAAACCCGAATACTTTCCTGACCCACAGAGAGGATAATTCTAATTTTTCCCTTCTTGGCAACAGCCTGATATATGGTCTGAAAGACTATGCTTAAGCCCCAGGTCTGACAGGCCTACAGAAGAATCACACCAGAAGGACCAGGAGAGCCGGACTGACAGGGCAAAGGTCTTCAAAAGCACCTCAGCAAAAAAGTTAGATCCAGACTGTAGAAAAGAGGGGATAGGTCTGAAGGTCTGAACTTAATAGGAAAACTCTTCTTTGGGGGGGGGGGGGACGATGCGAGATGAGAGTTGGTCTCTATGGTCTCTCCCACCAATTCCTGAAGGCACTGATTTTCAAGAAATATTTTAAGGCACTTTAGCCTATTCCTTTTAGCTCTGGGAATAAACGAACAGATATGTGTCAAACCCATATGTCCTCATACCAGTATATACTCTCATACTAAGGGCAGACACAGTGCAAAAAGAAACAGCCCAAAGCTTTGTAGATTGGATGGCTGTCCAGCTCTTGACAGGGTATGTCCCATACCGCTACAGCAATTGCAACTGTGGTCTAATGAAGAACAACTATACCACAGTTTAGCTCTGCTGAAATAATTATGGCTGCAATCAACATGAACATATATAAACAAAAGGGTCATTATATCAGTGAACGTTTAGGTCGCCGAACACCTAAACACTGACCTCTAAATGTTGAAAGCTACAAAGTGCAAATGGCCAATTACGCAATTTTTTTTACTGGGTAAACAAGCTAAATCTTTATTTGATACTGGATCACTCCAACATGCCTTGAGTGACTGCAGCCCAACATGTCATTTACAACTACTCAAAACCCCAGAAAATTATGTCTGTTCACGAACTGTGAAAGCATTTTCAACACTCTTCTGCAACAATGTAACTGGCCAGCCAATTGAACACTTAAGTTTAGATGATACCAATGGTGTCTTTAATCATACTTATCTACTTTAAATACCTTACAGCCATTACTTAAAGAGTAAAAATGTTGCCAGGACCTTGGTTAACTTCTGATACTAAAAATCAAGGATTCAACCTGGGCAAAGTGGATAAAAGATAAATTACAGAAATCGATCTATGCATATAACAAACTGTGAAAATAATTATTTATAACTTCAACAAAAAATAATCCTAACCAATACTGGAATCAAATTAACAATCTTTTACCATGGACTTCCAAGATGGTTACACACTGAGGAACAGCTTAATTTCATCTCACCCAGTGTGAAAATAGAAACTTAGAAGACAGATACAGTGAATTTTTCTTTTTGGGTAAATTTCAGTTACTGGCTAGTGAGTGCACTACCTGGATACTAACAAAGAAGAGATTTAGAGAACCCGAAAGGAAATCAACCACAAAAGGTGAAGAGAAAGCACTGGCTAGGAAGAATCCTGCAGCTGTTTAGCAAAAAAGCAGTTCAAGCTCCACCTTTGGTGGAAGATATGACTTTCAATAATCTAGAGGAAAACATAAAGTCAAATGTGCTCAAAGCTGATTAAGATAAATGAAGCACTGAAGAACTACAACTCAAATAACAAAAGGCTGGAAAAATGGAAGAAGCTTTAAACAAATATTTAGATGAGCTGACAAGGTCGAAATGAAGAAAAGGCTGGCTGAGTATAAGACAGCTGAAGGAAAAGATGTTTCAAAATATGCTAGAATTAGAGGACAGATCACGTAGGGAAAACCTTGAGATTTTTTGCAGTAGCAGAGAAACTGGAAGGAACAGACTATTAATTTTATGAAAGCACAAATAAGCAACTTGACAAGTATTCCACAGCAAGAGTTGTTAATTGAAAGGGCACATCATGTGTATGCTCCAAATCTGGCCATGAGAAAGCAACCAAGACCTACATTAATAAAGATGCAATCCTACCAGCAAAAAGAGTGGATTCTGACAAAACTGTGGCAGAAGGATAAAATATTAAAAGTTGGAGGCAGGGTATGGAAAATGAGTAATCACTGTACACCAGGCGAGTAAAGTTAGTACAGCAATCTGTAATGTCAAGAGGCAGTTGTGAGTTTCAAAAGCTGCTACATCCAGCTATCTTCAGAATTTTTTTTTTCCTGGCGGATCAAAATCATTTTTTAATGCAGAACATGCTAAGGAAGAAATACAAAAGTTTGTCCAACAAAAACTGAATTAACAAACAAAAGGAGACTCTACTTCTTATTCTTTTAATAATAAATCGCATAGAGACATTGCCAGTGAAACTTTTTCCACTGTTCCAAAGGAAAATGCTTTAGATACAGAAAAAAGCATAGGAGTTGACTAGAAGAACATTGGAAATGAACCAGAAACTAGAGTCATGTGAAAGAGAACAGGAAGAAAACTGGCAACTCAGAAATCAATGAATAAATATGGGATTACAAACCAGTCACATTTGTGAAATATGGATGAACAAGAAAACTTGAAAATACTGGACTTCATGACAAAAGGAATGCACTGGCCAAGCATATTATAAACTATCCCTCTCACAACTTTATTGTCATCGACCAGGTTGACATAGGACCCAGGGATGGGCCATTTGATCTTTACCTTGAATGTAAGGAATTGAGGTCATAGCTGAAATGTAATGCCACCGCTCTTTGTGTCTTTCGGCTTTTCCCAGTTAGGGGTCGCCACTGCAGAACTCCGGTCCGCTAATGATTGGCAGTAGATTTTTTATGTGCTGAGTTTGCCAGCCCTGACGCACAACCTTCAACGAAGGTACGCCCATTCACGCATGTTTCTGCACAGAAGACGCTCTAGCTGAGAATCGGATGGCACAAGGTCTTGCTGTGAGGCGACAACGCTACCGCAGCACCACCATGAGATGATCTCCATAAGCAGTGTTTTGAAATTAAAGGCAGAGTTTGCTTTATATAGTGACTGGGGTGACATAGGTTTATGCTTTTCTTGGGAGCCCGGGTAGTGTTTATTCAACTTGTGTATATGTTATAAAGTTGATTTTATTTTATTTGAATGCTGCCCAATACTCCGGCAATTTTATTCAGCTTCATTTTATGTACATATATATGTGTGTGTGTGTGTGTGTGTGTGTGTGTGTGTGTGTGTGTGTGTGTGTGTGTGTGTGTGTGTGTACATATATGCTTATTATATATTTTGTTTTGTACTGTGTGGTGCACAGTTGATTTTAATGTTTAGTTATATATGGACATTATTTGCTAGTGTCCCTTTAGACTGGTCTTGTAATTTTATATATTTTTCTATATAAATGTTTGGTTTGTGTTATTTGGTCATTTTGATTAAGTCTTTGTTCACCGTGGACAAAAGCGCTTAAGTTTTGTCCATAAACAAGGTGTTACGGTCAACATTTCCTTCTGTTTTTTTTCTTTTTTCCTAGTTTGTATTTACTTTTACTTGTTTTTATTTTAAAGGTAAGAGAAGCACTAACATCCTGGAAGAAAGCTGTGGTGGCTGTAATACCTAAAGATGGTAAAGACCCATCAGATCTAACTTCACATAGGCTCATTACAATTCTAAATCATGATTGTAAAGTGTTTATGTCTATAATGGCTAAAAGAATGGTAAAGGTGCTGCCAAAATTGATAGATATGGATCGATGTGGTTTTCTGGAGGAGATGCAAAAATTTGACAACATTAATAAAACAATGAATGATCCAGAGGGAAGCAGACTGTAAGAATACACTATTGTTCTTGGTGGATCTAGATGCAGAGTTAGCATTCGACACAGTAAGCTGGGATTTTATGAGTATAGCAATGGAAGCATTTGCATTCCCTAACACAATAAGGTTAATCAGGATATAGGCGGGATCGGAGATGAAAATAAGTTTGGGGGGGCCCTCTCTCATAAGTTGTGTTTGAACTGAGGAACCAGGAAGGGGTGTCCTTTTTTCCCTTTATTTGCATTATATTTAGAACCACTGGAAAAGAAAATAAGAGACTCAGAAATCCAAGGACATAATTGGCATGATATCAAGAAAAGTTGACTATTTGTAGATGACATTATTTTGTACCTGATAAAACCAGAAAAACATTTCAGTGTTGTGGAACATTCTGGGACAGTTGCAAGTCTTTTCAGGATACAAAATTAATGAAGATGAAACAAAGGCAATAACTGTCAACTATGTACCCATACACAAATTGGTTCAGTAATACCCATTTTTATGGGGACATGATAAAATGAAGTACTTAGGAGTATGGGTTAAAAAGGATTCTGTTATGGCAGCTAAGGATATGTGGGAAGAGGCTAAACAAAAGATAATACAAAAACTGAGAAACTGGAAGCACTTGCCTATGGATATGGATAGCAAGATGCAAACAGTGAAAATGCTTTAAGTCCCCTTAGTTTTAAACATGGGTCACGCATATTTTTATAGGTTTATGGTTATATATTAGGCTAATGACCACCAGGGCCTTTATTAGCTTAGCCATGCAATCCAACCCAATTGTGTCCCTATGTGTCATAGGTGTCAATTAAGAAAGGGTATATTAGTTAGGAAATTTCTAGAAGTTATGTAGGGGGGTATGTTAATTTGGGCATTACTGTCTGCCTCTATCAGAGACATGGGGGCAAGACATGGGGTGAATTTCCAATTTCCCATCCAATACTTAGGGTTCAGCTTAAACAGAGTTAGGGATGGACTCTGCTTCACATGAATGGGTAGCCTGGTTCTAGTGCATAGGGATCCCCTGAGACACATCTGTCTCACCAACATGTCTTATTCATGGTACAAGAAAAACTGAAATCCTTGGATTATTTTGGTTCTGATGGTGTTTGTTTTGCAAATGAGCAAAAGGCTCATCAGAGCTAGATCCAAGGATCCCCTGTATGCCAGACATAGACAGTCTCTCAACACCTGTAGGAGACTGAGTATACAGATAGAACTTTAAGGTGATCCATATAAGACAAGGTGTTTATACCCTGGATTCTCCTGGTAAGGAATCTTTTTGAGCATTCCAACTGTTGCATGTATTTGGCAGGTTCCTATTGGAACATCAAATTTTCAGTTGTTCGAATCAGTAAAAGTCGACCTTTAATGATCGAACAATTGAAAATTCGAATACTTAAAAATAAACATTAAAATGAAAAAGTAAAGGGTGTAGGCAGGGGGGCAAGCCCTGATATATAAATAAATATAAATACAAAATATAATAAATATTATTATAAATATACCAATTCCCACGGTGATGCAGCGGTAATGTTGTTTCCTCACAGCAAGAGGTTCTCCCATTTGATTCTCGGCTGGAGTGCGGGGAGTGCCTTCTGTGTGGAGTCTGCATGTCCTCCCCGCGGTTGGGTGGGCCTTCGAAAGACATGCGTAAATGGGCGTGCCTTCGTTGAAGGTTGAACGTCGAGCTGGCACTTCGGCGTTCGTGAAAATCTACTGCCAATCATTAGCGGACCAGAGGTCTGCTGTGGCGACCCCTAACCGGGAAAGGCCGAAAGACAACAACATTTTAAATATACCAACTCCGAGATCGCACTCCAGTGTAGGAAAGGGAAATCTTCCCTATCTGCACCGTAGCTCATTAAAGTGCGATCTCGGAGTCGGTATATTTCAGTAGCAGGGTGTGTGTGCAGGTGCAGGGGGGCTTCCCCCCTGCTTTCCCCCATCAGGGTATGTTTTGTTTGTTTTTTTTTGTTTTTGTTTTAAATTTCGAAGTTACGGAACTTCGATCATATGGTATTCGAAGTTCTGTAACTTCAATTTTGTAATCGGTAACCATATTTGGCCAGGTACATGCTAAAGGGGGTATTATACTCAATGATGGCTCTGATAAGGGCCAAGTAAATTGGCACTATGACTTCCGTGGACCTGGAGGCCATGCCCTTACTTTTAAGTTGGGCAATATAGAATGATTTTATTACCTTAGCTACATGTTGGTCAAAGGCCAAATTAGTGTCTACATATGTTCCCAGATGTCTGACTGCTGGGTTAACTCTTATCAATGGAGTAATTAGTTTTGGTGGCAGTTTTCCCATTTCTTGGTACTCAGTTTTAGTCCATGACTTTGGCACCATTCATTTGACTGTGTTAGACCCTCTTGTAAGACGTTTGTGTCAAGGGGAAATCTATGACAGCTCCCAATTTGCAGTAATCTGCGAACTTGGCCAGCCAAAGGCCATTAACATTAACCTTTACCTCCGAGAAGTAGATGCCAGATTCATAAGACCAATCTATACAGAGTTCCTGACCTCTATGTCCTCATGGATGCCACCCAACACAGCAATCAGGTACACAGTAGACTGAGGTATGGAGAGCAATTAATAAAAAGTTGAACGATTTTCTCTGAGAGGGAAAGAGGGCAAGAGTCAAGTGGTATAAGCTGACCATTCCAAGAGAACAAGTTGGTTTAGGATTACCTGATTTGAAGGGATAAAAAGAGTTGAAACACCAGTCAATAAACCAATAAAATACAAAAAAGTGGTGAAAACAGACAAGCTCCTTCAGCATACAGATACACGAGACAGTTAATAAGCGTACAACACAATTTATTAATGGTACAATTTCTTCCATGTGTTCATCTCCAAAAGCAGACTTCATCAGACCCAGGGGATATTTCAGAGCTACACATGTAAGGCTCCTATACATAGTACAAGCAGAAAGTTATAATTCAAAGTGAAAAGGGATGATGAACAAAATGGGGGAAAGTTCAAGAAATAAGGAGAGAATGGGATTTTGGATGCAAATACTGAAGGAGAACAACAATAGCCATGCAGAATATTCTATTCATAAAGTAGCACAAAGTATTCCAAGAACTAAACCGGCATGGGAGTAGAGACGGGATTTTCAGGTGATGTGGATGAATGAAGTTGGGGGTACAGAGAGAGTAGGCAAGGGGGGCTGGAGTTTGCTGGAGGAGGCTACAGGGGGAGCCAATATATTGGGAGCTGACAATTTAAGGGGGAAGGATGGTGGAATGGGGGACGGCCTTCCCTGTTGAAAACTGATAGAGTGTGGGCAAGAAGAGAGGAAAGGGGGGATTCATGGGTGGGGGGGGCCAGCGATGATGGAATTTTTGGTTGGGTCTAGAGAAGATGCTGCCGTTGGAGAAGGGATGATTGGTAAGGCATATAAAGTACTGCATGATTGCTGTGGGGATCAGTCAGATGATATTGGGAGGAGACTGGGAGGTGAGACTGGATGGGCAGTTCACAGAGAAATAGTGAAAGAATGCGTGTGCGCTCCCTGGTGTGAAACTGAGTGAGGGATTTGGTATTTTTGTACCTCAGGTGGACTCAGAGGAATTTTTCCTCACGTGTATTACAGGTGTTGGGGGTGATGTGGACTAGAGGGGTAGTTGGGAGCATGTTTTTTGGGAGTGTGATGGGTTGGCAGACTTTGGGAGTTCCCTGCAGACTGTTCTGTCAGAAACAGTGAGCAGATTTGTGTGACTGGGGAGGTAATTTTTTGGGGCTGTGACACAGGATCTGAGTTGCTGAGACGTGGTACGACCTTGCTGGGTTTGATTCTGCTGGCTTCTAGGAAATGATTGCTGAAGAATGGAGGTCAGAGTCTCGAAACAACGTATTGGAAGTGGTGAGTGTGGTGACAGAGATGGAGGAGCTGGATATGAGTGGCAGTGGATTGCATGGAAAGAGATGGCAATTATGGGAACAGTACATGTGGAATGGTATTTTGGAGGAGGGCTGGGGTTTAAGTAAAGGCAGAACCTAACTGAGCTATTAATGTTCAACTGACAGTAACTGTATGGAAAATTGTGTGTGATGGATGGTGTTTGAAACTGAAAATATATCACTGTAGTTTGTTTTCATTGATATGGATGTGTAATTGCCTATGTCATAGGTCATAATTCAATAAAGATGTTTTTGTTAAAAAATCAATCCAGTAACACCAGGTTAAACAAAAACTCAAGTGAATAATTTACCAAATAAAGTTCAATATTGCATGTAAAATTTACACTTTATAAAAATATCTACTTCATGTAGCAATCAAAACCAGCCGGATCATAAGGACAGTCCAGCACAACCAACATACTGGACATACAATCTAATCTCCATTTCTAATATCAAAAGCTGTTAATACACTGCAGTTGTACCAGACAGCCTCCCAGAATAGCTTCAACAAGTGGCTCATTCTATTGCTTATCCTGCAGCAATACTCATAAATAGATCAAAAGCCACAATATACGCACCTCCGCTATGGAAAAATTCTCATAATTCCACTACATAAAGATGATTTGTCTAGCTATTGCCCTATAGTCATTCTATCACCGCTATTCAAAACACTGGAAAATGTGTTCACAAGCAAATACTACATCTTAGCATCAACAATCTACTTTCTTTGACTCCAGATGATTTTCACCCAGGATGTAACAGAGAAACTGCCTTATCATTTTTCTGGGACACTGCAAATAATCAAAGAAATCAGGGACAAACTGGAGCCTCTGTCTTTTGACTTAACCAAAGGGTATGACATACTGGGCTGGATTCCAAAAGACATGCAATGCTGTTGGTGTAAGTTTGCTCTAAAGATAGGCTGTTCACCTAAGTAAGTCACTTACACTGAGAGGAAGTATTTTGGAATTTGGCCCAGTGTGTCATAGGCTACGGTTAAATCAACAATGAGAGAGGCTCCAATCTGTACTGGAAAAGATGCTGAGTTCAGCTGGACTATCCCAATTAACAGAAATAAATAAATGTGTTCGAGCATATCAGTTGATCTACAAGAGAACTCAGCTTGAGGAGTACTATAACTGCACTCATCCTTACCACCAATCCAAAACCAGTATTTTTACTCTGAAAAACCCACACTTGGACTGAAAGTGCTTAGTGCCATATATTGAGCACGCAAGTGTGTCGATTTCTGAGACCACCAGTTCACCCCAATTCACCAGCAAGAGCATTTTTACCAAATCAAGAAACAATGAAGGCTTGATGCCTAAATTATTAAGTAATTATAGACAAGAACACACTTGCACCTTACAGGAAACCCCAACATCAGAGGCCAGATGAAGGGGCTGTCCACACAAGGGAACAGCAATGGGTGTATTTGGGAACCATCAAGGAGGTCTCCTCAGAGATCAATTGTTGCAGTAAACAATTGGTATTAAAGAAGCCAAAAGGCAGCCCAAGAGCTAAGTAGAGACTAGAAATTACAGATGTACCAAAGGAAGTCCAAATCCTGGTGTCACAAGCAGGAAATGAACAGCTGCTGAAGGTATGTGTGAGATACCAAGTACCCATAGCCGAGATCCCCACACTGAAGACATTTTTGAAGCAAGTAACAGAAGCAGCTGCTTTTCTTGTGAAGTGCCCTTGACTGTAGCATTTTTCCAATGGGAAGTTAACCACCTGATGGTAAAAGATAATGGTTAGCAATCCTCTTGGAAAAGGTTTGTATGACAACTTTTAGCCCTTTCCTCTTTATACAGGAGGAGAACTACACCTGTGAATATGTTTCATGTAAAACCTGAGACAGATGTGCATGACTAGTAGAAATGCTCTATATACCTTATTTTCTCTCTTGGCAAAGAAGACAGTGAGTGGCATGAACAAATTAGATTAGGCACAACTCTGAAATCACTTTCAGGAAGAAATGTCTTTTCCTATTAAGGGAAAACAGATCCTTGCAAAATACAAACAAGATTCCCTACACCAGGGCATGCATTTCCAAGATTAGCTCTGTAAGAAGAGGTGATACGGAACCATAAGAAAAAAATTATGCAAGAATCAAATTTCAGTGCTGCAACGCCAGCAGGTTCAAACTGTGGAGAGGTATGCCTGCCAGTCAAATTTCAGATCCCATGGAAAGGAGGTATTTTCTCAAAGGAGGACAGCATTACAGCAACTACTTTTTGAAAATACATGGCTAGCCACTGCTAACCAGCAATCACACTTTACACAAGGAGAGAAATACCTTTAAAACAGACTCTAACCTGGAATAACTGAGACTTAAATCACATGCATGTTTGAAACAGGTCAGTATTACCTGCAATTTAGCAGACTGTGGAGGCACAGGTACAGCTCCAGCTAAACAGAGGACTCCCTCCACTTGAAGGCACAGACATGCTGAGTGAAAAGCTTTCTTTCAGACTATCACTATTGTGGAATTAAACTATATGTATTTAGGTATCAGGGCAGAGGTGAACAGTGGTGTCCAAACAGTAGCACACACCCGTGGTTTGGACTATGAATATTTCCTTAACCATCAGAGACCTGAAATACAGGAGAATAGTCTCCTCCTGACTACCAAGAAGTAAAGCAAATTTGTTTTGATCATTCTTCCTTGAACTTTTCAAGAAAGCAAAGGATAAGTGGGAACTGATAGAAGGAGCAGAACACTGACTGCATCCACCGATACTTTCCCTTGACCCTTCTATAAATAGTAGTATAGGGAAAAGAAAGTAATTTCTTTAGTGGTAAAAAGGTCTACCACCACAGTAGTTCCAAATGGCCCAGGGCAGGCATAATCCTTGAACCACAGATATAGAGAAGGACCGAAAGAGTGGGTGGAAGAGTCCATTTGTGAGAAACTGTTGAGAGCGATGGTTCTATGGTCAACTACCACAGCAGCAAAGTTTCTCTACAGAATGAATTACAACTCCCTGCTCCCTTACTTGTTTAGATACCACATGATGGACTAGTCATCTAAACATATAGTCAAATATGTTACAGACTCTCAAGTAATTTTCTCTCAAAGACCTTCAAGGTTAGGTAAACTGCCAAAAGCTGCAAATAGCTGAGGTGGCATGGTCCTACTCCAAGGAGTATCAAATGTCTGAGCTATGCAAGAGTCGAGGTGAGCCTGCTACCTTGTCAGTGAAGCAATGCACATTATGGTTTGCAGTGGTTTTGGTTGCAACAATTAGGGGTCCAACAAGAGCCTGACGTAGACTGTCTACCACCATTTCAACCATCTAAGGTGACTTGGCTAGTACAGGAGGTGGCAAAAGCATTGGATGTTTGACGTTCTTCCTTGACAGGGGTCTGACACCAAAGAGAGATCCTTAAGGATGTGATGGTTCTTTGGCCATGCACACCTCAGTGCACATTGCCACACCTACACTGTCAAAGGTCCATACCACTATGTGATGATAATGGCACCCATCAAGTCCAGAATCAGCAGGATTCAGACCTGAAACCCACAATGATTCCTTCAGTTCCAGAATTCCAGAGCAATGACATCCTGGGTCCTGTCAAAGAGCAGGAATAATTAGCACCGAGGAATATTCAATTCCATCTCTAAAAAAGGCAATGCTTGGAGATGGCCCCAGAAAGGTCTTCTCTCAGTTTATGATGAAAGGCAGGAACTGTACCTAATGGAGTGCCAACAGAAACCCATAATGGCCAAACATCCTTACAGGGAGCATATAAAGGTAATTCCCAGGTAAGGCTTGTGCTAGCATGTTGAATACCTTCATAAATATCCTGGATGGTGAAGAAAGCCCAAGTTGAAACACTAGGCACCAAAAAAGATGACTATCCAGCATGCACCTGAGAAAACTCCAGTGTGAACCCCAAATACTGATATGCCAAAAAGATATCTATCATATCCACCAAACTATACCTGCACTCTACATTAGCAGGGACACAAGACAGTTGTGAGTCAAAATCTGGATTTGCTGACTGTAGTCACTGATATCTTTAGAGTGGGACAATCTGTACGTGTATAACTAGAAGATGGGAATAGAAGAGTCCCTGTCATATCCTAAATGAGGTACCATCCTCTCTGCCTTCATACACTTCAACAAGAGTTTACATATATTCTAGGAACTCAGCTAAGATATTTTGATCGATTTTTGAGGCTCTTTCTTCCAAAAAAAATGAGTTTTAAGATGTGGCTGACCATGTTATACAGAACTTCTAGCCCTTGGTGATGGTTCTTCACAATGGACTGACTAGAAGAAATGTCTCCAAGCACAACACCGTGGTGTAGTTATGACTTCTGAGGTTGCAACATTGAAGTCATTAGCCAAGGTGACAAGATTGTGTGATGCTTTTAAAACATCTTTGTTAAATTAGCACTTAAGACAAAAGCCATACATACATTAACAAAAAAAATAATATTTTATCAATTTATATACATTATACCCCACAAGCCTTTACTTTCTTTTTAACTATCATCAGTCCAACATTACATAAATTCCTGCCTTCCCTTAAACCTCAACTCCTCCTCCTGAACATTATTCTGCATGTACTGTTTGAACAATTCCCACTTACTTCAATGTAATTTGCTACTTCCCTTGCGCAAAAGATCCCTCTTCTAGTTCTTTCATCTCTTTTTTTATAATATTCAATAATTGAAATACAGTTTGTTTAGACTTTTATTTCCATCTTCTAGTAATTGCTTTTTTGGCAGCCAGCAGAATTAAACTTAATAAGCCCTTGTTATGACTAGGCAATTCAGACCCTGTGTCCCAGCTCAAAACAAAAAAAAATTCCTTGGTTACAGCCATCTGCTCACCAAATAGTTCTGGCAGAGTACTCTGCATGGAATTTTTTAAAATATGCCAACTCATTAGACTCCAAAATATATGCTCCTAGTTACCTTGTACTTCCTCAACACACCTCCAATGTTTGCTATCTACCCGAAGAAAAATCCAATGAAGTCTACTTGGTATATAAAAATACACATGCAAACACTTCCAAGCAAAGAGCCTAAGCATTCTGGACTTTGTTGCATACTTGGAAGTCATACATATGTCCTCCTATTGTTCTGTTGTAATTGCTTTTCCAGTCACTCTTCCCAATCTTTTCTAAACACATCTGAATGAGTCTTACAGCTATTATACAATATTTTATATGTTCGACTAATTATCATTTTTGTTAACAGCAGCTACTGCTGTGGATTCAACTACAAAATCCACCAGAGCAAGCCTTTCATTTAATATTCCCCTATCCCTTTCTCTTCCTCTATACCATGATATCAATCCCTTGTAGGGAAGGCAGTTTTAAGCCGGCAGTCCAAACATCATATCTGCCTTATCCCATTGTTTTACCTTTCCATCTCTAGTTATTTGCTCTCAATACCTTGGTTTCTTTGCCAGTTTTCTCTAGCAAATACCCCTCTCTTGCCTATTTTCTGTACCCCTACTTGCAGTCATTCCTATTGGCAGTCTTCTTTCTCCATTCTCAGGTTGGCTTAGTACTTAGAATACGTTCTTTCTTTCCTTTACAAATACAATACTCTGTATAGTTGTTATTCTTCTTAAGATTGTGCATCTAAAGTCCCACTCACTCTATTTCTTGAACTTTCCCCTACATCATAACTTTCCATTTTGAAACATTATGTACTAATTGTGTTATAAATATGAGTCTTAGCTCTGTAGCTCTAAAATATCCATTCCAACTGGGTAATCCTATACCATCTTGTTCTACTGGAAGGATCAGCTTATCCCAATTAACTCCTGCCCTCTTCCCCTGCCAGATAAATTCCTTCAGCTCTATTAATGTTCATAACTTCTCCTCTGTTTGATAAAAATATGCATAATCTGTATACAAAACTAAAGGGACTAAAAACATTTTCACTGTTTGTATCTTACTATCCATACCCATAAACAAAACTTTCCAGTTTCTCAGTTTCTGTATCATCTTGTATTTATTCTCTTCCCACATATATTTAGCTGCGATAACAGGCACCTTTTTAATCCAGGCACAGAATTACTTCATCTTATTGTGTCCCCATAAATATAGGTAATTCTGAACCAATTTGTGTATGGGTACATAATTTACACCTACAGCCTTTTTGTCTTCATTAATTTTATATCTTGAAAAAACTTAAAACTGTTGCAAAATGTTCCACAGCACTGAGATGTCCTTTTCTGGATTTATTGGGTACAAAATAATATCATTTGCAAATAAAGCCAAGTGTTCTTGATTACCATCAACAAAAAATATCAGATCCTAGACTCTCCGCTCAAGAAATCCTTAAATTTTAATGTCAACTTTAAGTACGATAACAATAACAATACACTTTTCGTCAAGACTGTGTCTTAACTTCCTCAGAATTTTTAGAAATTTTAGAACAATGCCCCAAACCACTATTTAAAGTGTGCCTATATTAATTAATCAATAATCCATTTAATTACTTAAAGGCACATACATAAATTCACACACTGTTAGTACTACATTCCCTTCAAAACATCTCATTAACTTTGTATACCCTCCTACAAAGTTAAACTCACTCGGACTTGCGTAAATTCGACATCAACTTTTACTCTATTAAAAAATCGTAAAATATAATATAATAAAATAATACGTGTATATGTATTAATTTTAACATTGGTTTAAATTACTTATTAAATGTAAACAGTGATAGTAAATGTTAAAAATTAAAAATTAACCAAATGTTCATAACAGTAGTTACCAAAGCATTAGCATAAATGCAATAAAAACAATAACACTATATTTAATATATTTAATATAAATGCTTAAACATATTTAATATGTAATAAATGTAAATATTCACTATTAAAACCTAATATAAATATCAAATATAATAATAATAATATTTGAATTGGAAATAATCAGTTCATTCAGTTGATCAAAGTAAACAGAATAAATATGAATACAGTACACAATTTACCTTTAGAAGTTAAAATCGTAAAGGGAAAAATTTTGAAAATATGCAAAAGCAAGTGTATCTTTTTTTAACATAAAAAAAAAAAATATATATATATATATATATATATATATGTATAAAAATATGTACATATATATATATATATATATATATATATATATACACACATAAACATGCCCCCACAAACTCAGTTGTGCAAATCTTGAACGCCATACAGGGTTTATTTTACCCCATCATTCCTATCTTAAAAACTCTTACAACCACCCAGTTTTAATGGTATTTAAGGTATAATAATCAGTTATACTAGTTTTTGCTAGTTCTTTACTTTACTGACATTCACCTAACTAAATTTTTTAACCTAAGTATACACATAATGGAAGTCATTTCATTAATGCCTGGATATTGACAGGCATTTACCCTGAGCTGCCATAGGAGTTCCTTCCTCTCCAATTTCAAAGATTCTGGTCCTCCTCTTTCATCTTTCCTCAATTGGTCGATGACTCTAAATTTAAATTCGTGGCCAACGAACTCGCTTGTATTCCTAGCTAAAGCATTCTCTAGTTTGTTCCTACTAATACAGTAAATGTGCTTGTAAATCCTCTCGCCAAGCTTTCTATCGGTTTTCCCGATATAGAAAGCCAGGCAACTTGTGCATTTAGCTAAATATACTACTTGTTTACTGTTACAGTTAAACTTCCCATTGGACTTGTATTTCTGTTTATCAATACTATAATTACACCCTTCATCAATGTACCTACAATACCTACACATATTGCACTTGTACATACCTTCTTTTTTGTTATTCACTTTACCTTTGGCTTCCAGGATTTCTTTTAAATTGTTACCACGCCTATATGTGATTTTAGGCCTTTCTGGAAACATTAAGTAATTAAATGGATTATTGATTAATTAGTATAGGCACACTTTAAATAGTGGTTTGGGGCATTGTTCTAAAATTTCTAAAAATTCTGAGGAAGTTAAGACACAGTCTTGACGAAAAGTGTATTGTTATTGTTATCGCACTTAAAGTTGACATTAAAATTTAAGGATTTCTTGAGCGGAGAGTCTAGGATCTGATATTTTTTGTTGCTGAATTTGTCAGAACACTTTCTTGGTTTATCTTCGTTTTTGTTTGTGGAATATGGACCCAGATTCTCCACCAAGTCTTACTTCTACACAAAACACCATCAGGGGTGATGGAAACTTGACAGCACTTATTGAAATGTTGTCCCTGAAAGTGGACAACTTGACACAAAGGCTCGAAGGGGCTAAAAAACCACAACAGGACTTGCGAGGTTCGAATGGAGCTAACAGTGCGTTTACTGCACCTTTAAATCAAAATGCAGGTTCACGGATCGGGGAGGCTAATTTCAGTGAGGAACCTACAACGTCGACGGGATTGTGTGGCCGTAGAAGCGTTAATGCTGATGGAACCAGCCTGGAGCATATGTATGGGGAAAACTATCAGTCGGATGGAATAGCAACGCGAATTGAGAAAAATCTGAATATTTGGGTACGCAGGACATTCACTTTTTCTGAGACACATTCGATTGATTTAACCGAAGCTAACCAGGAGGTAAGCATGGATTTATCATCCAAATTGATTGTGTTTGATGAAAAACTGTGTAAGGTACGGAAGTTGCAATTGGAGATAGCATACTTCCATGAATGTATTAACCTGAAAATAATTCCAAAAGGGCTTAGACGGTGGCAGTTCCCTACAGGAATCACCGAGGGCTCTCCATTTCATAAAGCTCTAACTGCCTTGTTTGATAAACAAGGTATAGAACTTTTGGACATGTTTTGTACGCATTATCAATATATGGTGGATGAACTGTTAGTTGAAATAGAGGAATTGGATTCCTCAATTAAGAATGATACTGGTTATCTCAGATACCGCTTCGAGTATGACCGAATTTTTGAATACTACTAAAATAAAGAAAATTAAACGTGATGTTAAAGATTATGAAGCAGGTACTGCATACCCGAAACCTCCAGGTTCCCAAAGGGGAATTTTGATTGACAATGATGGGTTTCTTAACAACAATAACCAAGAGACTGAACTTGGGGGAAGGGCACCTTCAAACACCAATGGTTCTAACAGTAATAATGAAGTTATACACACGGGGAATAATCACCAGGACGGTTTAAATACTGTTCGTAGGAGTGAAAGGTTAGCGAAGAATAACACTTCTGCTATACCTAACAACTCGGGGCAGAATAAAGGTATGAGGGATCATAATGAAAGAAATTTTCGAGCTTGAGCCTCGAACCCAGGAGCGCAGAACAACTGGACAATGAAGGGCAAAAAGAAAAAGTGGTAATAAATACAGCCCATCTTGGTCTTTTAGACAATGAACCACGATGCAATATACTTGTTAACTCCAGTCTTGACTTTAAAATTTTTAACTATACGGACATGGTTATATGTCCGGAAACAATTGAATTATTGTCAAAAGGTTATACATTTGTCCCTACTGTTCAGTTTGATGTGGCTAACACTTTAATTGATTTGAAAATCTTTACTAGGAAACTTAATTTGCTAGCCTTAATGGGGGAAAACCAAAATAAAAAGTCTGATTTTTATGTTTCAAGTGTTTATAACCCACCTTTGCACCCACTTTTAGCACTTTTTGAAAATGTGTACGAATTGGATATACGTAATTTAAAGAAACCTAGTGTACCATCAGGTTATAGAGACAGGTACAAATACAATATTAGTAAGGAAGAGAGGGATATTTTAAGGTTTTTAAGTCAAGCTCCAATTCGCATTATGAAACCGGATAAAGGTGGGGGACTTGCGTTAATGTCCATCAACGATTATAACTCAAGGATGTTTAGTATCTTGGACAGTAATACTTATGTAAAGGCTTCTATGAACGAGATGTACGGGGCATACAGGAAAGTTTCGGCTCTAATAGAAGAACTATATATAGAAGCAAGAATAGATAAAAGCTTATACAATTACTTGCAACAACCAGCACCAAGGATCCCTGTCCTCTTCGGGATACCCAAGGTACATAAATGTGTAAATAATCCACCAATGAGACCTTTGGTGGATGGGAGGGATAGTATCACATACACATGTGCTAAGGTCATGGATAATATTTTGCAGAAATATATCAAGAGCGAGCGCCAAATTTCAAAAGATTCATGGTCATTTCTTGAAGCTATTAATAATCTAGGATTTTATGCTAACAGTGTTTTTGTTACAGTAGATGTAAAGGATCTGTATTCATCTATCCCACACCAGGTCGGGATTGAATGGGTTTCACATATGCTAAGGATTTTAGATGCACCAACTAGTGAAATTAAATTGGTGGAAGAACTGATAGATACAGTTCTTTCATACAATTATGTAATGTTCAACAATGATATTTTCCACCAAAAAGTCGGAGTGGCAATGGGCTCTCCATGTGGAGCCAGCCTGGCGAATCTAGTGATGGCTTATTGGGAAAGAACTTTCAGGTTAAACAACTTGGGAGTATAAGGATAATATTTTGTTCTATACACGGTTCCTGGATGATATATTTATTTTATTCCGGGGAACTGATGTTGAATTGGAGGGCTTGTTAGAAATGTTTAATAACAGCACCCATTTCCTGAGTTTTACATCCAGCCATAGTAAGGATAGAATAGCTTACCTGGATGTAGATCTAAGAAAGGATTATGACGAAAGGATGTATGTTTCTAAAATATATAGGAAAGTGACCCATTCTAACATGTACTTGCACTTTACAAGTTGTCATCCTATGCATCAGAAGAGATCTGTAGTAAAGGGGCAACTGGTTAGGGCAGCCAAGATGACAACTAAGGATGAGGAGTTTGAAGAGGAGTGTACCTTAATGTCTAATTTCTTTGGGCAAAGGGGATACCCTCCACAGTTTTTACAGGGAATCATCAAGGAAGTCCAGTATAAAAGATTGGTAGGGAACTATGTCCCAATACTAAGTAAGATAAATGGAGGGGGCATAATGGTAGTGACAAAAGAAGAAATGGTTAATACCTACAGTTTTGTATGTACATTTAACATTGAATCCCATAAAATAATGAATATTATTACAAAAAATTGGGACTTCTTGATGAGTGATAAATATTTTAGAGAAATGTTTCCAGAAAGGCCTAAAATCACATATAGGCGTGGTAACAATTTAAAAGAAATCCTGGAAGCCAAAGGTAAAGTGAATAACAAAAAAGAAGGTATGTACAAGTGCAATATGTGTAGGTATTGTAGGTACATTGATGAAGGGTGTAATTATAGTATTGATAAACAGAAATACAAGTCCAATGGAAAGTTTAACTGTAACAGTAAACAAGTAGTATATTTAGCTAAATGCACAAGTTGCCCGGCTTTCTATATCGGGAAAACCGATAGAAAGCTTGGCGAGGATTCTGAGCACATTTACTGTATTAGTAGGAACAAACTAGGAAATGCTTTAGCTAGGCATACAAGCGAGTTCGTTGGCCACGAATTTAAATTTAGAGTCATCGACCAATTGAAGAAAGATGAAAGAGGAGGACCAGAATCTTTGAAATTGGAGAGGAAGGAACTCCTATGGCAGCTCAGGGTAAATGCCTGTCAATATCCAGGCATTAATGAAATGACTTCCATTATGTGTATACTTAGGTTAAAAAATTTAGTTAGGTGAATGTCAGTAAAGTAAAGAACTAGCAAAAACTAGTATAACTGATTATTATACCTTAAATACCATTAAAACTGGGTGGTTGTAAGAGTTTTTAGATAGGGATGATGGGGTAAAATAAACCCTGTATGGCGTTCAAGATTTGCACAACTGAGTTTGTGGGGGCATGTTTATGTGTATATATATGTATATATTTTTATACATATATATATATATATATATATATATATATATTTTTTTTTTTTTTATGTTAAAAAAGATACACTTGCTTTTGCATATTTTCAAAATTTTCCCCTTTACGATTTTAACTTCTAAAGGTAAATTGTGTACTGTATTCATATTTATTCTGTTTACTTTGATCAACTGAATGAACTGATTATTTCCAATTCAAATATTATTATTATTATATTTGATATTTATATTAGGTTTTAATAGTGAATATTTACATTTATTACATATTAAATATGTTTAAGCATTTATATTAAATATATTAAATATATTATTATTGTTTTTATTGTATTTATGCTAATGCTTTGGTAACTACTGTTATGAACATTTGGTTAATTTTTAATTTTTAACATTTACTATCACTGTTTACATTTAATAAGTAATTTAAACCAATGTTAAAATTAATACATATACACGTATTATTTTATTATATTATATTTTACGATTTTTTAATAGAGTAAAAGTTGATGTCGAATTTACGCAAGTCCGAGTGAGTTTAACTTTGTAGGAGGGTATACAAAGTTAATGAGATGTTTTGAAGGGAATGTAGACCTAACAGTGTGTGAATTTATGTATGTGCCTTTAAGTAATTAAATGGATTATTGATTAATTAATATAGGCACACTTTAAATAGTGGTTTGGGGCATTGTTCTAAAATTTCTAAAAATTCTGAGGAAGTTAAGACACAGTCTTGACGAAAAGTGTATTGTTATTGTTATCACACTTAAAGTTGACATTAAAATTTAAGGATTTCTTGAGTGGAGAGTCTAGGATCTGATATTTTTTGTTGCTGAATTTGTCTGATCACTTTCTTGGTTTGTGTTCTTGATTACCATACCAATTGCATCTTTGCATTTCTGAGTCCCTTGCTTTCTTTGCCAATGGCTCTAAATATAAAGTAAATAAATTGAAAGATGACACCCCTACCTGGTGGTTCTTTTCAAACACAACTTAATAGAGAGGAACTCTCCTACTTTTATGCTTGCCTCTGATCCTTCACATATCCTCCTAATTAACCTTATTCTTGTTTTACAGAAGGTAAATGCTTCAACTGCCCTACTCAAAATCCCATCTTAGTTGAATGCTTTCAATGCATCAAGACCTACCAACAACAGTGGGCGTTTTCTTACATTCTGTTTCCCTCTGGATCATCACTGTTCGATTAATGTTGTCAAAGATTTAACCTCCTCTCCACAAAACCACACTAATCCATATCTATCAATGTTGACAATACCTCTGTCATTCTTGCAACTAGTACTGGCAAACACTTTATAATTGTGGCTTGAAATTGAAATGGATTTATATGAAGCTGCGTCTGATGGGTCTTACCATCCTTAGGTAATACAGCCACCACAGATTTCTTCCAAGATGTTGGCATTTCCCCTCCTTTTAAAATACTGTTAAACAAAATCTACCAGATCTTTATCACTTTCTTCCCTCCTAACTTCCATAGGAATACCATCGGTTCCTGAAGATGTTCCTGAAAATGTATTTTACATGACTGTTTTTATCGCATCTCCTCCTATCTTATCTGTTAGTTGTCTAGCCTCCTCTACCTCTTATCTTGGCATAATTAAGTCTTCCATAAAGATTAGCTTTTGTGCTTTCCTGATTTCCACATTTATCTGCGCTCTACACATTTTATGAAATTTCTGAAATATCTCTAATACCTATAAAGGATCTCTGGTTATTTTTCTTGTTATAGGTGCTGTACACATTAGGCAAAACCCTTTTTATTTTCTGCTAAGTCATGGTGCTGAAGGTTGTTGTCCTCTCGAGTTATTATCAAAAAATAGTTACTTAACAACAATCTTTCTAAACTCATGCATATTATACAGATACTCCTTATTTTCTCTTTAGCACTCTGCATTTGCACCTCTTCTTGTTCTGTGAGATTCTTCTTATTCTGCACTATTTTAACCTTTGTAAGCCCCTCTAAGCAATGCCCATTACTTCTTAACCATATATTTCTTCTTTTTATTTCCACACTATTTTAAACTCCATTTTCATTCTACTTCACTCATTAGCTATAACTTCTGAAGATATTTCTATCTTCCCTACTAACTTTAAATTAATTTCCACCATCCAACAAAAAGTAAGAAAAGTAAGCTGTGAAACAGAAAGAGATTCTGCTTCTTGTTCTTCTGGTATTAAAAACCACAGAGGGACAGTACCTGTGAAACCTTTTCAAAATTTTCAATGGAAAATGTTGGAGAGCAGGAAGGAACACAAGAGTTGACTAGAAGAATTCAGAGTACATTGGAAATGAAGCAGAGATAGGATTTCAGAGATGAACAGTAATAAAACTAGTAACTTAATGTTGGATTACAATGCAATAATTATATTTGTGAAATATGAATGAACAAGAAAATCTGGAAATACTGGACTTTTTCAGAACCTGTTGGACTTGTAGGGTACTCTAAAGCATATTCCCTACTTCCTGTCATTAATGTTCGGAAAAGTGCTTTGGGAAGGGGAAGAAGAGGGAGACAGTTAACTGTAAGTAAAGATTTCTTTTCTTAAATAGTACTATTTTTGTGGTGTGTGGTTTTCTTTACATTCTATAAAGAAAAGTTTTTACAGTTATTTTTAAGTTTGATTGGGACTGTAAATAGGTGTTGCTGTTCGTTTTTTCTTTTCTGTCTCCCTTCTCTCTTTCTTCTTGCTCAGTCTTGAGAAATGTAGGCACTGCAATGTAAAAAAAAAAAAAGTCTAGTTGAAAAAGCATGGTAAAAGAAAAATTGATGTGCTTTTTCTCATTCTTGCATATGGGAATGACTGGATTGAGGACCTTAAGCTGATTGAGTAATGAGTTTTACTAGAGAGCAGGTAAATGAAAAAGAGCACTGAATATTATGAGGCTTTTTTCTAGCAAATAAATATATGCCCAGTAGGGAAACAATCTGATAAAGAAAAACTGGCTGCCTGGTTCTCATGTCTCCATGGAGATCTGATAAAGATAAACTGGCAACAGTCTGAGGGAGAGTGATAGGCTGAAGACAAAAAAAAAGCCTAGGAGATAATGTTCTCTGAAAGCATTCAGGGGTTTTCCCAGCTGGGAGAGCTAAAAAGATAAGACAAAACCAGTCAACACTTAGCAGAAGCACAGGTTGCACCATATGTCTTAGCATGGATACCTTGCTTTTAGGTTAACTCAGGTCTGTGAGACTGTGACTGCCAGTTTGGGACTTGTGTTCCTATTAGGAGGGTAAAACTTCTATATTTGAAGGTGTACATAGTTTTGTGTGTTAGTATTAAGTTAATAGATTTTAAGGGGTATTGGGGGTATGTTTGTTTTTTTTTTGAAGGCTTTCAATAAAACAATGTTTTATAGCATGTGACATAGGCTCAAATGGATATGACAAGAAACAACTGTATAAAAATTCAACCTGCCAAACAGCATATGCATGTAACACAAATGCTGGAAGTAGACATTTAACAAAAAAGGTGTTAGACATAAAAGGTGGGAAAAATAACTTTTTATTACAAAAACACTTTCTGCAATGTCTTTAAATGTCAATGGCCTCAGAGAAAAATACAAACAAGAAATAGTTGTGAACTATATTAAAAATGTAGAGTGCAAATAGCTATGTTACAGGACACACACTTGGAAAGAACTATGTGAATTTGATAAAGAAAGGTTTTCAGGGTGGTTATTCAGCAGAATATCTGAGACAAAGGAAAAGAGGAGTACTTATATTAATTGCAAGAAGAGCTCCAAAAGTGATAGAAGAAGATAAAGATAATGACAGATTTGTAGTGTTAAGGGGCTACTGGCAAGGGAGGAGGATTACATTGGCATGTATTTACATTCCATCTAAAACTGCTATAATGCAGCTTAAGAAAACTCTGGGAAAATGATCAGTTTTCAGCAAGGAATATTACTTGTAGGTGGGGACTGGAATTTGATTTGCAGCAGTCAACATGTGTCTGAGGGCCCCAGAAGGGAAAATATAACAAAAAAGGGTATTTTTTTTGAAGGCATTGATGAAAATATTTGGCATGGAAGATGTAAATTCAGTAATAGGATATGTTCTGTAGTCCTATCTCACCTTCATTCTTAAACATGGGTTCGGAGCCAATCCTTGGCTCTGACTCGGCCTTTTTACAAGCTCAAAGTCTTCTAGTTGGCTCGTGGCTAGGTAGGTATCCCATGGTGCACCAGTACAATCCCCAGATCTCATTTGCTGCGTCTGGTTCGGATGTGCTTCTTCTTGGCTGTGGCTAAGTCTAACACATTTTGCTGATTTTTTGGCTAATTTGTACTGTTTTTCATATTTATATAGCTTTTGCTATTGTCGTTTCTGTATTTAGATAGTTGAGCATTTACTGGGTATTGTCCTGTGTGTTAAGTTTTCTGAGAACAGTTTGCTGTTGGCCTTATCGTTCTCATTGGTGTCCTGTGTGCCAGTTAGTTTTTCTCTGGGCTTTGCCATATATATTTTTTTCTAGTAGTGACTGTAGGCGCCTTTGCGCGTAGTTTAGACTGTGTGTGCAGTGCTTTGTATATTTAGACAAGGTTTCTCTGTGGACTGTGTTCTTAGTTTAAAAAAGAACTAGCTTTTGCTTGCGGAGTTCTACACATAGTTGTATTTGCAATTAGAACGGGGTTTACGACCTTTGTTCTCTATCTCTGACTTGTTAAGAGATTTTTTTTCCTGATGTGTGCGCACGATTGTTTAAAGTTGTCTTTTCTAATCCCTTTCCTCCTCTAGGTCCATTTTAGTTAGAGGACCTAGGTTTTCTCCCTTCTTTTTCGAACCAGGGCTAGACCCGTTTAAATTAAAGGACCTGGTCCTCCCACTCTCCTTTTCTCCTCTCTGTGTGTCTGATTGGCTAATCTTCTGTGAGATGTCTAAGGAGGTCAAGGATCATAAGCCCTCTGGCTTTAAAAAGTATGTGAAATGTTCACAGAAGATGTCCATAATGGATGGCCAAAGTAACTGTGTTTACTGTCTTGGGGCCATCCATTTACAGGAAACATGTCTATTTTGTCACTCATTTAGTGCCAGGGTATTGCAGGAGAGAAAGAATAAACTTATATTAAAAGGTCCCCTTAAGCCCTCCTTTGAGGAAGATCTGGCTAGGTCTTCCTTCTCTTCTAAGTCGCATGGATCTAAAAAAGAAAAACCTAAACCTTCTAAGAGGCGTTCCCCGGCGACGGCTGGTGCATCAGAGATGCCTCTCAAAATTTCTAAAACTGACAAATCTGCTGCCTCCTTGTCTCCACTGAGTTCAGAGCCAATTGAGGGTACTACTACTATGGCTACAGTGTCAGCACCAGGCAGTTCGGAGCTGACATCTGATAGCAGACATCGGAGCCGGTCTACGGATCCTTTACCGGTCTCCCCTACATTAAGGTCCCCCATACTACAGAGATCTCGATCTCCCACACTGTCTTCCAGATCTTCCAGGAGCTTATCAGAAGATGATGTGGAGAGAGTAGTGTTGAGACTCCTGAAGGCATCTGCCTTGCCAAAATTGATGTTGGCTCCAACCCAGTCAGTTCCGGGGCCACATGAGTATGTTATCCCTTCTGTGATTCCTCCTCCGAGCCTTACTGGACTTTCGGAGCTGGAGTGCTCAGTACCACTGGTGGAACCCTCAGGTCCAGCTCCCCTTGAGGTTGTTTCGGAGCAGAGTTACACTCGGACACCTTTGGCACCATCCATGGTGTCTAGGAGCTGAAGCTCACCGGTCGGCCCCGACAGGGATGCCTGGAACCACACCTCTTCAGTTCCGAGTCTTCCTCTCGGTGCGTCAGCTAGGGTGAGCTCGGACCCTACATCTATCTCAGTTCCGATGGCTCTGGAGCCGATGGCGTCCTCTGTCTCCTCAGAGCCGGGGAGACCTTCAGAACCAGAGAGGTCAGCATTCGAGATGATGAGGAGTGTGCTGTCCTGATCATCACCTCCAACCAGGGGTACCATCACTCTTCCCCCTCGGGCACCTACTTCAGTCTCAGCACCTACTCCCTCTCTGAACAGCAGAGACCTGCAGTCTCAGGAGCCCCCAGCTGGTGGTCCCCTTTCTTCTGAGACCTCCCCAGAATATCCTTCCGAGGAGCCCCCATGGAAGAGGATATGCAAGAGGAAGCATGTAGACTCCCAGGATGAGTCTCTTACCTCAGACACCGACCTTGAGGAGTCAGAAGGGTCCTCAAGTCAACCTCTGATGACGTCTCCTTTGTAGACATCTTGGAGATCCTTAAACAGAGGTACAGCTGGCCCACTGTTACCCCTTCTGATGAGTCAGTGTACCTGAAGGCTTTTGGGTCTCAACCTTCCGCCTCTTGGGTGTCTCCACCCTTCGACGAACTGTTAGAGCTTGTTAGTCAGAAGGTATGGGATACTCCTGATGTTGTGGAGCCAGTCCCCAGAAGGCCAAATAAATTTCTGTCAGCTCCCAAAGAGAAAGAAATTTTGTCAAAAGATGTTCCCGTAGATGCCATGGTGGTGACGGTGGCCACTAAGAAGGAGCTAGCAGATACTTCTTCTGTCCATCCGCCAATCCGCCAAATAAAGAGTCTCGAACGATGGACAGATATGGGAAGCGTATCTTTTCGTCAGCGGCATTTACTCTTAGATTGCTGAACTAGCTAACACACTTTACGAGGCTTCAGAGAGATCTCCTTAAGGAGTTAGGAGAGACTCTACAAAGTACATCGATTCAGGGAGTCCCTGAGAAGGTGTCTGCTCAGTTGTCCACCTTGAATTCTACTGTCAACTCATCCATGAGGTTGATCTCTTGTGCAGCTGATGGAGCAAGCAGAGCAGCGGGTTCAAGAGTTTCCCTAAGGAGGCACTCCTGGATGCTCTTGTGTAATTTTGTGGAGCCGTTCAAGTCTACCTTTATCAATGCCCCCTTTGACGGTTCTTCATTGTTTGGACCTAAGGTAAAGGACACATTCACTCAGTGCGAGCAAGAAGGAAAAAAACACTCTGCCATGGGAGTACGTTTTACCGTCCCCTCTAGACTGTATCTAAGGGTCAGAGAGGTGATAAAATGTGGTTCAAGAAGTCCCAGAGGTTTTTCCAGGTGTACAGGGTGACTTCTCCTTCAGAGGCAGAGGAAGAGGAGGAAGAGGAAATGGTAGACGACCTAGAGGCAGGGGCGGACCACAAAACCAGGGAGACCATGATTCGTTTCGGGGCCGGCCCTACCAGCACTCATGATGTGGGGCCCAACTGTGCTTCTCTGGAGCCGGTCGGGGGTCACATTTCTTTGTATCCGGAAGCCCGGCTAAGTATCACTCGAGACAGATGGGCACAAAGAATCATCACCAGAGGTTATTCCATAACCTTTTCTCTGCCACCTCATGTCCCCAAGAGGATCCTGGATGTTCCACCCAATCACAGGGATCAAGCAACTGTGGAAGTCAACAAGTTGCTTGCAAAAAGAGTCATCCAAACCATCCCCGCAGACCAAATAGAATTCGGAACTTACTCCAGATTCTTTGTAGTGCCAAAACGTACAGGAGATTGGAGGCCCATCTTGGACCTTAGCAAATTAAATGAATCCATAAAGAAGGACAAGTTCCGGATGGTGACACTGCAGTCTATACTCCCATTACTAGGGAAAGACACTTGGATGTGCTCAACAGACCTCCAGGACACTTACTACTACAAAAAAATGGACAGGGCATCGAGGAGTCATCTACGCTTCTGACTGGGAGCCAGTCCCTACCAGTTTCGTGCTTTGCTCTTTGGTCTCACCACAGCCCCCAGCGTGTTTACCAAGTGTATGGCAGTAGTGACAGCTCACCTGAGACATCTAGGATTCCAGGTGTTTCCGTATCTGGACAACTGGCTCCTGACCACCCCCACCAGGCATCTACTTCTTCAGACCAGGGACGCTACTGTTCAAATTTGTGTACAGTTGGGGATTACTATAAACTGGGAAAAATCTCCCTTATTGCCCTCTCAATTTGTGACTTTTATAGGTGCAGAAATAGACATAGTAGCCATGTTGGCTCACCTTTCAGTAGAAAGGGCACAGAATCTTGTACTACACATTCACTGTCTTCTCCCTTTCTGAAAAGTCAAGGTCAAGACTGTTCTGAAGCTTCTAGGGACCATGGCTTCTACCATACTACTAGTGCCGTTAGCAAGACTACACATGTGGATTCTTCAGTGGCTTCTGTCATCCCAGTGGTCCTTCCAACAACTGCCCTTAACTCATCACATTCTGTTAACAGATTCCTGCAAGAAGGACCTCAATTGGTGGATTCAACCCAATCAGTTAACTACGGGCACTCCATTCCTCCCTTGTCAACCCACTGCCACTGTGACCACGGATGCCTCACAGATAGGGTGGGGGGACATTATCTAGGCAGGACTGTCCAAGGCACATGGCAAGATCACGAGGCTCACCTGCATATCAATGTTCTAGAGATGAGGGCAGTGCTCCTGGTGTTGCAAGCACTTCACGACCTTCTTCCTCTTGGGACGATTGCAATACAATCAGAAAACATGTCGGTAGTATAGTATCTCAACAAACAAGGCAGAACCTGATCATACCCACTCTGTCGAGACACCATTTGGGTTTGGAAATGGGCGATATCTTCCCAGCACTTTCTGGTGGTGATGCACATCCCGGGGACAACCAACGTGATAGCTGACAAACTCAGCCAGGCAATTTTGATGCCTCATGAGTGGTCTCTAAAGCAGGAAATAGCGAAGCAGATTTTCCGCAGATGGGGTCAGCCTCGCTGCAATCTCTTTGCCAGCCCGATCAATGCTAAATGCAGCAGCTACTTCTCCCTCATCCCCCCTCTGGGGAAGTCACCGAGAAACGCACTTGTTCATGAGTGGCCCCCTGGGTCTCCTTTATGCTTTCCCGCCCTTTTCTCTCATATCCAAGGTGATTCAGAAAGTGAAACTGCTGGGAAGCAAACTGATCCTCATTAGTCCTTACTGGCCTCGACAAGTTTGGTTCCCCTTTCTCCGGCCTCACCTATTAAGATGATCCATGGACTCTGGACCCAGTGCCAGATCTCTTGACGCACATATCAGGCTCTCTTCACCCCAGCCTATACACTCTCAATTTGACAGCTTGGCTTCATGATTTCTCACCCTCCATGACCCATATCCTTACATCTTCTCATAAACCCTCCACTAGGAAATTATACACTAGTAAAAGGAGGAGATTCTCTATCTGGGCTAAGGAAAGAAATGTTGACCCTTATACTGTATCTATTCCGGTGGTATTGGAATTCTTGTCTGAACTTTTCCACCAGGGATCTGCAGCTGCCACAATCAGGGTTCAGTTGGCAGTGATTTCTAATTTTCATCTGGGTCAACAAGATTCTAATCTGATGTCACACAGGTTGTGCAAGACCTTCCTTAATGGTGCCACTTTGTTAAGACCTCCCCTTCAGGAACCGGTAGATTCATGGGACTTGAATTTTGTTCTATCCAAATTAACGTCTCCACCTTTTAAGCCAGCCCATTCGTCTCCTTTGAAATTTCTGTCTTGGAAGACCTTGTTTCTGGCGGCAATCACATCTGCTAGAAGGGTTTCTGAGTTACAAGCACTGTCCGTCACACCTCTGTATTTGATATTTCACAAAGACAGAACATCTCTTCGTACTAATCCATCCTTTGTCCCCAAGGTCTGCTCCCATAACACTTTGAACCAATCCATAGAGCTTCCGGTGTTCTTCCCCAATCATTCCAACGCAGCGGAATACAAATTTCATCAGTTGGATGTGCATAGACAATTACGTTTTTATTTGCACCGGACCAAGGAATTCAGGAAGTCAGAACAATTATTTATTTCCTTTTCTGACTCCAGATTAGGTCTCCCAGTTTCCAGAATGACCCTCTCTAATTGGATGTCTAGCTGTATAGCTTACATTTACTCTTCTGATGGTAAGCCTTTACCTTTCAAAATTAAGGCTCATTATATGAGATTTCAGTCTACTTCTGCAGCCTTTCAAGCCAAGGTCCCACTTGAAAATATCTGTGCAGCAGCAACTTGTGCTACCCCTCACACATTTATTGCTCGCTACAAATTGGATTTGACCTCCAGGGGTAGAGCATCCTTTGGTTCCACTGTACTCAGGAGTATTTTTCCTTGAGCCACCCAAGAATAAGGTGCTAGGCACGCTGTCCCATGTGTAAGAATGAAGGCGAGATAGGACTACAGAACATAAAGAATTTCTACACTCACCATAACGTTCCATCTGAGTAGTTATACTTTATTTTTCTGCAACCTGTGGGTATTCGGATCCATACTGGATCCAAGTCAGCAACTTTTTTTCTAGCATCTGCTCCAAGCTCCCCCCCACCCATAACACACCACCATCTCCTATCTTCCTTCAGATCGAGTTTGCTGCAACCATACACTTTAGCAACTCAAACTAAATAAATCTAACATGTTTATTCACATAAAAAGGTCAGAGGGACAGAGGGTGGGAAGGTTGCAGAAAAATGAAGTATAACTACTCAAATGGAACATTATGGTGAGTACATTACTTCTTTATCTGAAGTAGTTAACTTCATTTTATCTGCAACCTGTGAGACAGAGTCCCCAACTACTGAAAAATCCTGGAAGGCCCTCATGGATGGATATTCCTCAGCACCGCAGAGCCAAAGGATGCTCTCCCTCTGGAAATCAGATCTAATTTGAAATGGGAGATGAAAGTATGTGAATTTGCCCAAGTTGCTGCTGCACAAATGTCATCCAAAGGAACCTTAGACCAAAAAGCAGCAGAAGTCACCATGGACCTGGTAGAGTGAGCTTTAACCAGACCAGGAGAAGATAAACCTTTGGCTTTGTAAATATGTAAAATGCAAAGAGTGATCCATCTGGCTAAAGAAACCTTGGAAATGACCTTTCCCAAAAGAGGTTTAGAAAATGAGACGAATAATTGATCGGACTTACAGAAGGGTTGTGTTCTATGAAGATAGAAACAAACAAAGTTGTCTATGAACATCTAACAAATGAAGTTTATATTCACCCTTGTTCTGAAAATTTGGAAAGAAAACAGGTAAATTAATTATTTGGTTTATGTTTGACTGAGATGCCACTTTTGGTAGAAAATAAGGATTTGTATGGAGAGAGACCCTGTCCTTATGGAAGACCAAATAAGGAGGCACGGCAGACAAAGCCTGAAGCTCAGAAACCCTCCTAGCCGATGTAATAGCCACTAGGAAGGCTTTCTTCCAAGATAAAAAATTTAAATCCACTGATGCTGCAGGTTCAAAAGGAGGAGTTACTAATGACTGGAGAACCAAAGTGAGTTCCCAAGGAGGAAATGAATCTTTGATAGGAGGACGCAAAAGAAAAGTACCTTTTAGAAAGGCTTTACACACAGCCTAGAAGAGGCCAGGGCGATCTTATTTTCACCAACATGAAAGTTAGAAATGGCTGCCAGCTGTACTTTCACTGTGGAGGAACTAGCTCCTTGCTGAAAAATACTTGTCAAGAAATCCAACACTGCTGGAACAGGGGCGGTAAAAGGATCCAGGTTTCTCTGAGGCGCCCACATAGAGAAACGTCTCCATTTACTACAATAACCTTTCCTAGTGGAATCTTTAAGAGAAGCCACTAGTATAGATTTAACAGGAGATGAAAGACTGGGAGTCCTGGCAATCAATGGAACTGGAGCAGCCACGCTGTCAGCTTTAGACTGTCCAGACTGGGAGAGTAGGCACCGGAAGGATGAGAGATTAGATCCGAGCAAGGATCCAGAATCCACGGAGGAGCTAGAAGATGAGACCAAAGGAAGGGGAACCAAACTTGATGAGGCCAGAATGGGGCAATGAGGATCACTTTGCTCCCCAGTTGGCAAGCTTTCTGAAGAAACTTTGGAATGAGTGGTAACGGTGGGTAAGCATACAGTAACCCGGGGCCAAAGATGGACTACAGTGTCACTGGGGGCATCCCTGGTGAGGGAATCAGAGTGAAGAACTCGCTGCACTTCGCGTTCGAAGGAGATGCGAAGAGATTGCAGCAAGGCTGTCCCCATGCAAGGAATATCTCCTCCGCTACTGACTGTTTCAGAGACCACTCGTACGGCATCAGAATAGCCCGACTCAATCTGTCCACTAAAATGTTAGAGTGTCCCGGGATGTGCATTGCAATCAGAAACCGACCTGTGGAAATCAGCCAATCCCACACTCTTATGGCCTCGTGACACAGAGGGTAAGATCTGGTTCCCCCCTGCTTGTTGAAGTACCAGACAACCGACATGTTGTCTGACTGAATTGCAATTGTATCCAGAGGAAGGACAGTGTGGGAGGCTTTCAAGGCTAAAAGCACTGCCCTCATCTCCAGAACATTTATGTGCAACCTGGTCTCTATCTGGGACCACGTGCCTTGGACCGTCCTTCCCGAACAATGCCCCCCCCCACCCGAGTTGGGAGGTATCCGTGGTCACCGTGTCTTGGACTGGAGATGACATGAAAGGGCATCCCACTGCAACTTCTGGTGAATGGAGCCACCAAAAGAGAGACATCCTGCAAGTGTGACTGATCCTTATCGGAAAATCCATGGAAAGGTCTAGCTAAGACCATTGAACAGCTAAGAGTCCATTGAAGAACCCGCATGTGAAGGCGTGCACAGGGGAGGATATAGATAGCGGCAGCCATAGAGCCCAGGGCTCGGAGAACATTGCTCGCCTTTGGAAATCTGAGGTCCACGATTAGAGCAATGTGGTACCTGAGGTTTAAGATCCTGTCTGGCGTTAAGAAGACTTTTAGTTGCAAAGTGTCTAGCCATGTCCCAATAAAAATCTAAGATTTGTACAGGTTGCAAAAGGGATTTGTGAGCATTGACTGTAATCCCCAGCCAATCTGCCAAGAGAAGGAAGTAGTCTCGGGCCAGACAAAGAAGAAGCTTGGTGGACACAGTGAAGAGCCAGTTGTCTAGGGAAGGAAATACCTGAATTCCCTGAAGCCTCAAGTGAGCTACTACTACTGCCATTACCTTGGTAAACACCCTGGAGGCTGTGGTGAGACCGAAGGGTAGAGTTCTGAACTGGAAGTGACCGTCTCCCAGCCGGAAGCGAAGAAAACCCCTGGAGCTTCGGTGGATCTTGATATGGTAGTAAGCACCCTGGAGGTCTAATGAGCACATCCAGTCGCACTCTCGAAGATAAGGTAGAATGGACTTGTAGGGTGACCATCCGGAACTTTTGTTTGGTGACAGACAGGTTCAAGGTTAACAGGTCTAGAATGGGCCTGAGGTCCACTGTCTTTTTTAGCACTAAAAAGAACCTGGAGTTAATGCCTAATCTGGATTGGTCGAGGGGGACCGGTTCGATGGCTCGTTTGTGAAGCAGCTTTGAAACTTCTAGAGCTGCGGCCTCCCTGTGAGCGGGTGGGACATCGGGAAGGTGTCTTGTAGCACTTGGAGGGGCAAGAAATGGGACAGTGTAGCCTCTGGATATTATTTGTAGCACCCAGCGATCTGCAGTTGTGGACTCCCATGCCACTGGGTGCAAGGACAATCCCCCCCCCCCCGACTGCCTCCAGAGTAGGACAGTCAGGCAACCCCTCAGGGCTGCTGCGTGGGCTTGTCAGAAAAAGTCTCCCTAGACCCGAAATTCCTGGGATCCCCTCTACCTCTAGGTTGGCGTCGATCCTGTTTCCCTCTGCCTCTGGGGGAACGAGTTATCCTGAAACTCCCGGAAAAACTAATTTCCAGAACCACATCTTCTTTTGCCCTCTTTGTTTCCTAGAAAAGGGCCACTGAGGGTTAGAGAAGCAGATCCCAATGGCAGACAAAGTCTTCCCGTCTTTTTCGCTCTGGACAAGACTGTCACGTACTGTCTTCCTGAAAAGGGAAAAACCATCATAGGGAGCATTGGTAAATGACACTTTGAAAGCGTCCACAAACTGACACAACCTGAGCCAGGTGTGTCGCCTCATGGCTACGCCCATCCCAGCCACCCTAGCTGCTCCTTCCGTGGCATGGGAAAGGAGGCACATGGTCATGTTTGATACAGGTTTCAGAGTCTACATCTTCGCAGAGAACAGTTGCTTGTCCTGCTGCGATAAAGACTCTGGGGGAGACTCAGCGAATTCCGAGACAAGGTCTTGCTGCAGCCATATAACATGTACCAAATAGTTCAGCGCACGGATGGAAAAGGTCGCTGACTAATAAACGTGCTTCCCAAACCTATCCACTGACCTGGACTCCTTGTCTGGAGGAGGGACTGAGGAACTCTCTTGTGCCAGTTCCTTCTTGGTGGCTGCTGCGACCACCATAGCGTCAACGGGGGCTTCTTTAGACCAAGGTTGTCTGTCCATGGGAGGAGAAAGAATCTTGTTAGGGCGTTTGGGGATTGGCTCTACGGTGTCAGGCTTCCTTCCATGCCTGTGTGGTGATAAGATCCACCAAGGGGTACGCTGGCGGGGACACCCAGGAAGTAGATGGGCCTGTGCCAAAAGCCTCCAGGAACACAGACTCATCCGTAGAAGGTTTTGGGGCTGACCAACCTCCCCTCTGGCAGAGGATCTCCATGATGTCTCAGAAGGAGACATCCTCAGGAGGTGATCTGGGGGAACATTTTTCATCTAAATCCGTGTCCGCAGTGAGGGACTCAGGGGAGTCCAAATGCCTCCTTTTGCACTTGTGCTTACGAGGACCTTCTTCAGTGGGACTCTCTGAAGAGGACTTGTGAGCCGCAGGGGGTTCCTCAAGGAGAATAACCTGGGGCTCCTCTGGCACGGGCTGTCCCTGAGACAGGTTGAAGGGACTCGTCGCCAAATCCAGTGGAGTCTGGGTGGAATCCGAGGAGATGGGCTGAGGTCTCAATCCCTGGGATAGAACCTTCTCCACCACTTCAAATGCCAAAGGAGAGTGCACTTCCTTGGCACCCAGCAAGGGAGAAGCTCTCCCTGGGTCCGAAGTGGGGATCAGAGCCGAAGTGAGGGTAGCCTGAGCTCCAAAGGAACGGTTCAGATCCGAAAAGGTCGGAGCCGAAGATGGATCCCTGTCCATGGCTCCGAGAGTCACTCAGATCCAAACTGGCCGGATCTGGGGAACTCAAGGTAACAGCCAGAGTTGAGGTTGGAGGAACTGTCGGCGCCGAGCTACCAGCTCCAGAGTCTCGGATCCAAATACTCAGAAGCAGGTGCATGGATTGGGGAAGGAGAAATAGGATGGAAGAAGGGCATGGCGGTCCCCTCTCCAGAGGGAGAGTGTTCTGGCAAGACTCCCATCTGTATTTGGGTCGGAATGAATCTTTGCATCATCCTGTCCATTTCCAAGTCCAACAGACTCTGAGTCGATAGCGAGGAGGTGACCTACTCGGATCTGGCTGGTCTGTGAAGCAAAGGTGAGGAAGGCCTCGGGTCTGAAGGTTCCATCGACTCCGGCGAGAAACAGGGTGAGCGGAGCCTAGGAGAAGCTGGTCTCAGAGTCTTTGATGGTGGACTAAGGAAGGATTTCCTATCTGGAGACCTCTTGCGAGACTTATCCCTCTTCCTCTCTTTGTCTTCCTTGCGTCTTTCTTTATCCTTGTGTTCTTTTTCTTTGTCTTTATCCTTATCCTCCCCCACACCAGCACGAGTGGGAGTTTGAGTCCCTGTCTGGGGGGGGTTGGCGGGAGTACCAAAAACCGAGGCTGTGGCAAAATCTAGCACGGAGGCAGGGAGAAGACCCTTGGCAACCAATTTGGCCTTCCTATCCCTGAGGGCCCTTGGGTTAAAACCGGCAGAAATTGCACACTGACTAGACAAATGAGGCACTCCCAAATAGATTACACACAGAGTGTGACCATCGGCCGGCGAGAGCTTATGGCCACACTCTGTGCATTATTTAAAGATTGATGTAGGCTGATCAGCCATAGCCCAAAACTAACAGCCACTCCCGAAAGAGAAAGCACACCACACTAGAGCACACACACTGTAGGGGAAGTGGGCCTAGAGACTACTGTAATGAGAAAAAACGTTTTTTTTTTTTTTGAACTAGAACCGACGAACAGCATAGGACAAAGGGGAGGAAGGGAAGACTAATGACCACTTTCACACACAAAAGAATGAAGTAAACACACTTACAATCCCCAAAGCTCAGAGCAATGGAGACCACAATGCTCACAATGGTGCGGCAAACGAGATCTGAGGGAAGATAGGAGATGGTGGTGTATTATGGGTAGGGGGAGGAGCTCGGAGCAGATGCTAGAAAAAAAGTTGCCAGCTCGGACCCAATATGGATCTGAATACCCACAGGTTGCAGATAAAATGAAGTTGACTACTTCAAATTTGTTATTATTAAGTGGAGACATTTTATTATTGAGTTCTTTCTGCATTTTTTTTGTTATTTCTCTTTAGTAAGCAGCAAACAAGATCTAGGGATTGTACTGGTGCACCATGGGATACCTACCCAGCCATGAGCCAACTAGAAGACTTTGAGCTTGTAATAAGGCTGAGTCAGAGCTGAGGATCAGCTCCAAACCCATGTGTAAGAATGAAGGGTGAGATGGACTACATACATGGAACGTTATGGTGAGTACATAACTCCTTTTTTGGAGTGAATTTACATACTATTCCCCAAGATATAAAAACTGGCCTATTTCACAGGAATATGTGAATTTAATTGAAGGTCTTGATATTCACCCAATAACAATTTCAGATCATGTGCCAATAATAGCTAAAATAAAAGCACAGGGTATTGAAATAAAAGTGAGAAACTGGCTCTTTCCCACGTATTTGTTGAAAAGAGAGGAATTTAAGGAATGGGTAGTGGAGATTATTCAGGAGCTGTTAGGATAGAAATTTCTTCTGATAGCTAGATGGCTAGACACCAGGATGTTGGACCGTCCCAGAATGTATGTTGCAAAGAGAAAACGGTTGGTGGAGATCGCCCATTCCCACACACTCATGGCCTCTCGACAGCGTGGGCAAGACCTGGATCCCCCCTGTTTGTTAATGTACCAGACAACTGACATATTGTCCGCCTGGATCGCAATCGTCCCTACAGGAAGAAGGTCCTGAAGTGCTTGCAACGCTAACAGCACTACCCTCATCTCTAGGACAATGATATGCAAAGAGGTCTCCGTGTTGTTCCACGTGCCTTGGACAGTCCTGCCCGAAGAGTGCCCCCCCCCACCCGAGGCGAGAGGCGGCCGTGTTCACTGTGGCAAGGGGAGGGGCCATAGAGAAGGGGCGTCCCATGTGGAGGACCGGAGATTGCAACCACCATAGGAGAGCCCTCTTGCAAGCCCTGCTGAGGGGAGTGGGATGACTCAGAGGGTAGTGACGAAAAGACCACTGGACTTGGAGGGTCCATTGCAAGACCCTCATGTTCACACGTGTCATTGGTAATAAGTTGATTGCTGCTGCCATTGAGCCTAGAGCCCTCAGGACCAATTCCGCAGGAGCAGCTGAAGATAGAAGGATGGCCCGTACATGAAGCCTCAGGGTTCACAGTCGTTCTGGGGTTAAGAAGGCTACAAGAATGATTGTGTTTAACCTGGCCCCGATAAAATCTATGACCCTAGTCGGGGTGAGAGAAGATTTGTCCATATTTATTGTGATCCCTAGCCAGGGAGCAAGGCGAAGAAAATAGTTCCTGGCTGTGCAGAGTAGATGCCTTGTCGGGGCGGTCAGGAGCCAGTCATCCAGGTACGGAAAAACCTGAATTCCCTGGAGCCTCAGGTGGGCCGCTATCACTGCTAACACTTTGGTGAACACCCTGGGGGCTGAGGTGAGACCAAAGGGGAGAGCCCTGAATTGGTAATGACTGGCTCCTAGCAGGAAGCAGAGAAACCTCCTGGATTGTCTGTCCATGATAATGTGGTAGTACGCATCCTTGAGGTCTATAGAGCACATCCAATCGTTCTCCCGTAACAGGGAGAGAATGGATTGAAGAGTGACCATCCGGAACTTCTCTTTGGTTACTGACAGGTTCAAGAGGGAGAGATTGAGGATTGGCTTAAGTCCCCCGTCTTTTTTGGCACCAAAAAGAACCTGGAGTAATAACCCGATCCGAGCTGGTCTGGGGGGACGTGTTGGATGGCTCTTTTTTCTAGGAGCTGCTGAATTTCCGCAGCTGCGGCCACCCTCTGATCAGGTGGGACATCGGGGAGGTGCTTGGGGAAGAGAGGGAGGTAAGAGAAGGGAATCTGGTAACCTCTGGATATGATGCGAAGCACCCAGCGGTCTTCTGTGATGGACTCCCAAGCTGCCAGGTGCCTCGAGAAATATCCCCCGACTGCCTCCAGAGTGGAACAGTCCGGCAACCCCTCAGGGCTGCTGTGTGGGCCGATCAGAGAAGGGTTCTCTGGACCCAAAGTTCTTCGGGCCCCGTCTGCCTCTAGGGCGGCATCCTCCCTGTCCTCCTCTGCCGCGGAAGGACTGGGGATCCAGAGCGGACTGGGACTGTTGCGACTTCCAGAACCACATCTTCTTCTGTCCCTTTTGGTTCTTGGAGAAGGACCTCTGGGGAGCAGAGAAGCAGACTCCGACGGCAGACGTCTTCCCGTCCTTTTTGCTCTGGACCAAGGTGTCACGAACGGTCTTCCCAAATAGGGTAGAACCATCAAAAGGGGCATTTGCGAACGACGTCTTAAAGGGTTCCGTGAAATCACAATGCCGGAGTCAGGCCTGACGCCTCATGACGAGGCCTGCTCCGCTGGCTCTAGTGGCTCCCTCCGTGGCATGGGATAGTAGCCGCATAGAGGTATTGGAAATGGACCTAAGAGTGGCCATATGGGTGGAGTACAGCTGTCTGTCCTCCGCCGACATGGACTCTGGGGGCGATGCAGCGTATTCCTTAATGAGATCCCGCTGCAGTCGAATAACGTGTGCCATATAGTTCAAAGACCTAACCGAAAAGGACGCTGAACTCAACACCTGCTTCCCTAAGCGGTCCAGCGATTGGGACTCCTTGCCCGGGGGGTGGACCGAGGGGCTCTCTTGAGCTAGTTCCCTCTTAGTGGCCGCCGCCACCAAGATGGCATCTACCGGGGGACCCTTGCTCCAATGGGGACTATCCGCGGGGGGACTGAGGACCCTGTCAGGGCACTTCGGGACTGGCTCCACAGTGTCCGGCTCCTTCCACACCCTGGTGGTAATCAGGTCCACCAGGGGGTCAGCCGGAGGAGACACCCAAGAGGTAGAAGGGCCTGCTTCAAACGCCTCCAGGAACACGGACTCGTCCAAGGTCGGCTTTGGGGCAGTCCACCCGCCTCTGATCCTGAGCATTTCCATGATGTCTCCAAAGGAGACATCCTCAGGGGTTGACCTTGGGGAGCCTTCCCCTTCCTCCAAATCCGTGTCTTCAGTCAAGGACTCAGGGGAGCCCACGTGCCTCCTCTTGCACTTCCGCTTGTGGGGGATCTCCTCGGGGGGGGCTGTCCGAGGAGGCCTCACCAGCAACATCCTGTTCCAAGGGAACGACCTGGGACATTGAAGCAGGCTGTCCCTGGGGCCGGGTGATGGAAGTCGGACCCAACAGAGAAGGAGTGTGGGGTAGAGCCGTGGCAAGAACCGGAGGCCTAGAAGCAGTCGAAAGAGCCCTCTCCACCACGTTGAACGCCGAGGGAGAGCCCCTCTCTCTGGGATCCGAGAGCAGACCCTCACTCAGATCCGACAGGTGGACCGGGGCCGGCGCCGAAGCGATCGGATCTGACGGACCAGTATGCTCCAACCTGGACGGCGCCGAAGGCATACTGAAACCCTCGGATCCGAAGCTCAGCCCTCGGCTCCGAGAGCTTGTATCCAACAAAAACGGACCCGACAGGCTCGAGGGAAGCATCGGTGCAGAAGTACCAGAGACTGTCAGCGCCGACCTACCCCCGGTTCCAAGGCTGCCCGGCTCCAAAGGCTCCGAACCCGGGAAGCGGGACGGAGAAGGAGCTATCGGGGCAAAGAAAGGGATCGAGCTCCCCCCAGGAGGGGGGGAGGCAGGAGCACTCCCATCTGCAGTTGGGCCTGGAGGAACCTTCGCATCATCCAGTCCAAATCCGCATCGGAAAGGCTGCGAGTGGATCTCGACGAGGCCACCGAGGCGGGTCGGGAGTGCCGCCTCGATGACCTCGAAGGAGATCGGGTCTCCTCCTCCTCAGGACACGGTGAAAAACAGGGAGACCGGATCCGAGAGGGAGGAGACCGGGAAGCCCTGGAGGGAGAAGGCCGCTTAGCCAGGGGGGCTGATGCTGAGGCCTCGGCCCTCCACTTGTGCTGCTTCTCCCTCCTTTTGTCTTTCCTGGCCTCCCTCTCCTCCGGGCCTACAGCGGGAGGTTGAGTCCCGGCTGGGGGGAGAGAGGCAGGAGTGGCCGCCGCCGAAGCCGCGGTGGAAGCCACGGTAGGACCGGAGGCTGAAGCTGAATCCGGGGGCAAGAGACCCACCAGGATCAGCTTGGATCTCCGGTCCTTAAGTGCCCAGGGGTTGAACGCCGCACAGATGGAACACCCAGAGGAAAGGTGTCCAACTCCAAGGCACAGAACACACAGAGTGTGGCCATCACCCGGTGAAAGCTTATTGCCACAATCGGTGCATTTGGAGAAGATCGGTTTTGGGGCCTCAGACATTTTAAGCTAAGGAGGACACACTTGTTAGGCCCCAACACACGCACACAGACCCTGACAAACCAGCGAGGGAGAGGAAGGGAAAATTACAACTAAAGTAAGAGTTAAAAGTAGGGTTTACAGATCAAAGGGATCTAAACACACAACACTCACACTAAAGGGATAGAAAAGGAATACATTTTTCTGTTTTTTTCTCACAAACCAAACGACCAAGCCTGGAGCTCGAAAACCCAGCTGCTGACGACAAGTGAGGCAAACTAGATCTGAGGTCAGTCAGGGTTGGCAGGGGTTTAAGGGTAGGGGAGGAGCTAGGAGCTCGGATCTAAGCTGTTGAAAACTGCCAGCTCGGATCCGAAGTCGGATCCGATACCCATAGGTTGCTGCACAAATGAAGTTAGCTACTTCAGATATATGGTTTGGCTCCTAGTCCATGATCATGAAGCACAACTCATGCAGGGCCAGGTTCAATGGGGTGCGTATAAGGCAGAGGCGTGGAACCGGTTGGCACATGATCTCACCAGTGCCACAGGCATTCCAAGGACTGGTGAACAGGTCCGTCACCACCATGCGGACCTGAAGCGATGTAAGGAGGACCAACTGAACCGTTGGATCCAGGAGGCCCCCCAAATGCCAAATGCCCCACTACTGAGTAAGTATCCATGAAATTACGTATGTAAGAAATGCTATCCTAGCCTATTGTATGGAGAGGTATGTTCTAATATTCCTTCATTTATATTACAGCTGCAGGTGTCCATTCCGCGAATCGGCAAGCCTATGCTGATAGGCTGCTGAGGTTGCGCCACCAGGCAGGTTAGTAATTATTTAGCTGGTATTGTTATAGAATATAAGTGAGACAGATTGTAAGAGTTATTTGTTGTAACCCAGTAATAAAGGTGAAATAAGCCTAGAATAAAGATTCTGCTAGTATTGTAAGATTAGATAAGTGATGCAGCCTGGAAAAGAGTGTATTGCAATCCAGTAATAAAGATTAAACAAGTCTCAAATAGAGTTTCCACCTGTATTGTAATATCAGATAACTGCTTCAGCCTGAAAATGAGTGGTAATCAATCAACAAAGGATAGACAAGTGTCGAATACATCCTTGTAAATTCTGCCATATGAAATAAGTGAGTCAGCTGGAAAGGATTGTTGTAACCCAGTAATAAATGTTAATAAAGCCTAGAATTAAGTACCATTCTGAAATGTAAATATAAAATAAGTGAGAGAGTGTGAGAAAGACAGTTTGAAGCTACCAAGAAAGCTGTAATAAGTCTGGAATAAAGGTATACTGCAGTCACTACATAATATTATGTTGCTGTACCCTTGCATTATGGAGATAGTATGGTTGTATGAAATGCTGAACATCCACAGTTGTCTAGACCCATATAAATCAAATGTAGCAGGATGCTGTACCTGAACACAGCCAAATATGAACATATATGAATAAAAATGGAATGTATATTAATAGGTTCATAGGTTCATACTAGGCTATCTGCCCTAGGGCATTTATAAGCCTAGCCAGAATGTGTTTGGCTTTCGCCACCCATTTTAAATTTATTTTGCTATGCCCTTTTTCGAGGTTAGTATACTGTGCCTCTGTCTAACAGTGACACAGAAGTGATACCCGGGGTAAACCTACGATCTCCCATCCACTCATCAAGATTCCTCTTGAAGAGAGTCAATGAGGGACTCTGCCTAACCTGGACTGGGATTTTGTTCCAGAGTGAAGGGAGTTCTGGGTTATGAATCTGTCCCTCCAGCATGTCCTATTTATTTCAGTGCTGAGGTTCAAGTCTCTCGAGCGCGTAGCTCGATGGGATTTGGATTTTCTGAGGTGCAGCATGTCCATTAATTCCGGGTTGGACATGGCTTTATACGTCAGGCACAGATCGCCTCTGAACAGGCGGTATGCCACTGAGTAGAGCTGGAGTTTCTTTAACCGGGCAGCATATGGCATCTGTTTGAGCCCTTTGATCCTCTTGGTGAGGTACTTTTGAGGTCTTTCCAGTTGCTGCAGGTGTCTGGTAAGGTACATCCCAAAAGGGGCATTGTACTCAATTATGGGCCTGATGAGGGATAAGTAAAGAGGCACAATGACCTCCCCTGATCTAGATGTGAATCCCTTCATGATTAGGTGGGCTATATAAAATGTTTTTCTAACCACTTTGGCCACGTGGTTGCCAAATGAGAGATTGCTATCAACTTGGGTCCCCAGGTCCCTAATTACTTCTTCTGTACTTAATGGATTACCACCTATGTGGTAATTTGTGGGCACTTTGTTTTTGCCAAAGGGGATGACTATACACTTTTTGGCATTTAGCTTGAGGCCATGGCTCTGGCACCAGTTGTCTGTTTCTATGAGGCCCTTTTGGAGGATGCATGTGTCGGCTAGAGAGTCGATTATGGCACCCAGTTTGCAGTCATCTGCGAACTTGGTCAGCCACAGTCCTTCCGTGTTGGCCTGTACCTCCGAGAAATATATACCGAACAAGAGAGGTCCCAGGACTGAGCCTTGTGGGACACCACTTGTAACTGGTTTGGAGTCTGACATGGCTCCAGCAATTCTAACCATGTGGGTTCTGTCCTTGAGCCAGTTTGCAATCCATCTAGTGACATAGGGGTTTATATTTAAGCTGGTGAGCTTATCTATAATGCCCGAGTGGGGTATTGTATCGAAGGCTTTTGCGAGGTCCAGGTAGGCTGTGTGGACCACCTTCCCCTCAATGGCATTGGTGACTGTTTCAAAGAAATCAACCAGGTTTAAGAGGCAGGATCTGCCCTTAAAGCCGAACTGGGTAGGATCCAGTGTCTGTAGGTCCCCAATATCTTTATTTATGAGGTCCATGATGATCCTTTCCATAGCTTTGCAGACCAAGCTAGTCAGGCTTATGGGGTGATAGTTTCCAGGATCCGTTGAGGCACCACCTTTATGGAGAGGGATCACTGTTGCTGTACGCCACTCTTTGGGCACATATCCTGTAGTAAGGCTGAGAATGAACAGTAGTTTTATGTTTGGGTTTAGCTCTTCTTGGAGTTTATGTAGGATGCAGCCAGGGACACCGTCTGGTCCCATTGATGCTGTGTTTTTTGCTTTGGAGAGGGCGGCTCTTACCGGAGCATCTGAGATGTCAGGGGGGCAGCACTCTGCTGGGATAGATATTTGCCCTTTTGGTGGGGGGGGGGAGTTTGCGCTGAACCTGTCAGCTAGGATGTTGGCAATGTCTGTGGGTTCGGTGTATTTTTTTGTCATTTTGGACTAATTCTGAGCTTATCTGGGAATTACCACCCAGGTTCCTAACATAACTAAAGAAAGCCTTGTGATTATCCTTAGTGTCCTGTGCAATTTATCTCTCAAAGCTGGCCTTAGACAATTTTATGAGTGCCCGTAGTTTTTTGCTAATACTGATCAGTGATGCCTTCCCTTTTTGGGATTTTGCTGTATCATTTAGTAGCTTCCTCCTTCTATTGTATAGTTTGTTTATGGCTGGGGTCCACCAGACAGGACGTCTGCCTTTGGAGGATTGGGTCTTGATTTTATTTGGGATCGTATGATCCATGCATTCCTGAAGGTGTTCGTAGAATGCGTTTATAAAGGATTCTGCAGTCTGGGCCTTATTTTCCACAGGTCCGGGGGCTTTGAAGGATTCCACCTCGGTTTTGAGGAGTGTGAAATTTGCTTTAGAGAAGTTTTTCACTGTGGTTTTCTGGGCAGGGGGTGGGGTCGGGATGTGAATATCCAGTGAGATTAGTTTATGGTCTGATCTTACCAGTGAGGGATACACTTCTGGTCTGGAGCATAGAGTCCCCATGTTGGTGATGATCAGGTCCAGTATGTTTTCCCCTCTTGTGGGAGTGGTAACAAGTTGTTCCATAGCATTTGAGTTTATAAATTCTAGGAACCTTTGGGCTAGGGTGTTGGAGCTAGAGTAATGCTCCCAGTCTATGTTTGGGTAGTTGAAGTCGCCCAATATAATGGTGTTTGGAGAGACCTTCATATTTTCCAGTGTTCTCAGGAAGGCCGAGTGGGGTTCCTGGGTTTGGGAGGGTGGTCTGTAGCAGGCTATAAACTGGAAGGCAGTTTTACCCACTGTTAGTTACACATGGATAGTCTCTGATGCTTCGTGCTTTGCCACCAACCTGGAGGTGTGGGTATCTTTGATGAATATCGATACTCCCCTCCTTTTGTGGTTCGGTCCAAGTTTTGGGGCGAAAAGCATGGTATGAGGTATAACCTGGTAGTGCTGGAGTGCTCTCGGAGCCCTGAACCAGGTTTCTGTTACTGCACAGATATCGATGTTCTCCATGCTAAGGAGAGTTTTGAGTGCGTGCATCTTGAGGTTTAGACTTCTGGCGTTGAGTAGCATTACTCTTAGTTTCTTATCCCTTGTGATACCTATGGAGGTGGGTTTGTCTTTTGAGCCTTGCCTAAAAAGGCACTATGGGGGTAGCAAGAGCCTTTGCCAATATCCGAAAGCCCAGGGGTGACAGGTGCAAGCCGTCCCTAGCGAAGCATCGTGGCTTGTCGAGCATATCATCCCAAGCTGACAGGCATTGGATCCCCTTTGAATGACACCAGTACTTAAGCCAATTGTTGAAACTGATCATCTTGTCTTCATATTGTGGCATCATTCTTGGTGAGGGTAAGATGCTACTCAAGGTCAGGGTCATACCGGCCTGGGCTACATGCTCAGAGAGCTCCTCTATGTCTCTTTTCATGTAGTCCAGGGAGGTACGTCTCAGGTCATTCACACCAGCATGGACAATGACTGAGTCATATTTGTACTTGCCTTGGAGTGACCTGAGTGCTTGTGTTATGTGGCGGATCCTAGTGCCCGACAGGCTGTTCACCGTGACCCTCTCCTTGTTCAGCCTGGTGAGCGGGACGTCAGTGTGCCTGACGATAGAGTCACCTATTACAAGTGTATCAGGTGTGTTGTTTAGTCTTAAGGGCTGTGACTGTTCGGCACACTGGCTTTGTGAGATATGTGTTGCACGTGTTTTGTTTTGGGGTAGCGGTTGCTTGGGTGTCTGCTTTGGAGGTCTCTGCTGCTTAGGCACATCTTTTAGAGCCTCCAAGTATGTTTTTGTGTGATTATGTGTTTGGTTTGCTGTCGTGGCAGGTCTATGTGAGACTGGAATTGTAGTGAGTGTGGTTTCCTTCTCCTCCTGACTGGTTATGCCAGTACTGAGTTGAGAGAGCTTAGCCTCCAGTTTGGCTATATGGTTGCATCTCTCACATGTGTTGGAATTTGTTGGGAGGAGGAGAGGGTTGTCTGTGTACATGAGGCAGTTGTAACATTGCCTCATGATTCCCAGATTCACCAGCTGGACCGGAGCGATGATTGACAACTGACCTTTGGACATGCTAGAATAATATTGGGAATTCCTTTATAATTGAAAACAAGGGCCAGTGGGGAGTGAGGGTGTAGTGCTTTTAATTTTTAGTGCTGACTTATATAATTGCTTTAGTGAGCAAGTGCCAGGTAACAAGCACAATGTGTTACAGGTAACTTAAATGCAAAAACGACAAACAGTAACTTTCTTTCAAGTGAAACAAGGAAATAAGTACTGTAAGCAATGCAGATATCACTAGTGATCCACAGAAGCGCTGAGAAGCCGCGTATTAGGTGGAATTAGCGTTCCAGGGAAATAACAAGCAAACAAACAACAAGCATATAAACAAAGCTAGATTCAGCAGGCCTGGATCTAGTCTATGCTACAGCAAACAAGGTGTACCAATTTCAGTAAGATACAGTTCAAATATTCAGGCACTATAAACCTTTAACCAGAAATTCCCAGCTCAGAAGGGCAGAGTCCAGCCTCTTCTCCCACAAGAGTGCAGACCACGAACCTTCTTAATGTAAAATAACTGGCCTGAAGCCCAAGTGCTTAAACCAGAACTAATACACTTTAAGAATAACAGACACTGGGCTCTCAATCAGCAGTTCCCAACTTAGAAGGATGAAAGCTACCTATCCTGCCACCACAGTGCATGCCACAAACCTTCCTAATGTAAAACAACTGGTCTGAAGCCCAAGTGCTTAATCCAAAAGACTTAGAATGATAGCTACACTTTAATCAAGTTACTACCAAGCAGTAATAAATACAATTGAATACTTTAGAGAATGCCTGGATTAGTGCTCAAGTTACACAAACAAAGCTAGATCCAGCAGGCCCGAATCCAGTCTATGCCACAGCAAACAAGGCGCACCAACTTCAGTAAGAAGCAGTTCAGATATGCATGCACTATAAGCCTTTAACCAGAAATTCCCAGCTCAGAAGGGCAGAGTCCAGCCTCTCCTCCCACAAGAGTGCAGATCACGAACCCTGTTAATGTAAAATAACTGGCCTGAAAGCCCAAGTGCTTAAACCAGAATTAATACACTTTTAGAATAACAGACACTGAGCCCTCAATCAGCAGTTCCCAACCTAGAAGGATGTAAGCTACCTGTTCTGCCACTACAGTGCAGACCACAAACCCTCTCAGTGCAAAACAACTGGTCCGAAGCCCAAGTGTTTTAACCAAAAGGCTTAGAATGAGTTACACCAAGCAGTAATAAATACAATTGAGTACTTTTAAGATGATGCAAAAGTAAAATAAAGTAGGTAGAAACACAAGTACAGTAAAAGCAGATTAAAATTTCTTTTTTCTGAACAAGTGCTGAGATCAAAGAAACAGATTTGAGTGCTGAAACTAGAAAACTGGCTAGTTATAAGAAAAAAAACTAAGCTAGAAGGCTTCCCTCCAACACAGAAGGGCTTGGGGGCTCAGAAGCCTACAAATAGTCTATACCACTTAACAGGAAAGGCAGGAAACGAGCTTAAAATTTTTTTTTTCTGTTTCCCAGATGCTCTCTTTGTACACAGTAGGAGTGCCTGAAATCAGAATATGATCTCACTGCACTCAGTTGAGTGAGCAAATGAGATGGGCCCAGAAGGAGTATCCAAACACAAATTTACAAGAGGGGCGGGCAGTTTCAAGGCCACTAAGATTAACACCAAAACAAAAACAGGGAGGGTGTGTGGGACTAACTGAAGAGCAGAGTCAAAACTTCCAGTTCAGTTAATATTCCTGCAACACAGTTAAAATCAATTTAAATACTGTATTTATTGAAAAATAAAGTGCAGATAAAGGTACTTAAATTCTCTTATACGTCCAGATGAATACAGCTAGCTCTTAGCCGGCCAAAGCTGAGGTTTTTAAGAAACCTCAGAAAATATTTCACACTGTACCACTTAAATAGGCAAGGCCAGGAAATCAAAGAATGTGGCTACCCCCACACCTGTAATTTCTAGCAAATAACAAAATTCAGCAAACACTGACTAACTTCCAGTTCAGTTAATATTCCTGCAACACAGTTAAAATCAATTTAAATACTGTTTTTTTGGAAAAAAAATGCAGATAAAGGTACTTAAATTCTCTTATACGTCCAGTTGAATACAGCTAGTTCTTAGCCGGCCAAAGCTGAGGTCTTTAAGCAGAAAATATTTCACACTGTACCACTTAAATAGGCAAGGACAGGAAATCAAAGAATGTGGCTACCCCCACACCTGTAATTACTAGCAAATAACAAAATTCAGCAAATACTGACTAACTTCCAGTTCAGTTTTTGTAGCAGTAACATCCCCATCACCAACATTCCTAAGGTTACATACAGGAAACTGTACTAATACATGTAGGGGATATATATCTGCATCTACTAGGAATGTACAGTATATGTATAGGTAGTGTAAGTTGTTAATGTAATATTTCTCCACCCTACCCTATTTTCACAAATTATGCCATTCCACACCAAACTGGGTATGTGTATTCACAATTAATTCCCATGGACATTTGTCCTGTTGGTTCATACATATCTGCATGTACGTTGATGCATGTGCCCTGTTCACATATCTAAACCTGATGGCCTGTTGCCACCAATCAACCCTGCATGCTGTTGGAATGTGCACTGTTGTTCTAAATATGCATGTGTTATGCTTGCTGCTCAATGTTCGGAATTCATGCGTGTTTGGTTAAAGGGAATACTGATGCATGCTGTTACAACTAATTTTGAATGGTGTTGTTTGTTACTAACCCAAAATGCCATAAAATACTGTTAAACATAGGACAACAGGGAAGGTGGGTTCCAGCGGACCCACCTCTCCCACCTCAGCTGGTGAGTGCACCTGGCACCAGTGCCCAGGCCAGGACCTCCTCCTCCGGTGGCCCTGTGCCACCTTCGGGTGGAAGTGCTGTAGGGGATGGGGCTCATCCCCCCTCTGCAAGCGTGGCCGGAGGACAGCCTCCACTCACCCTCCATAGGGTCTGGTCTGTGGTGCGTATGGAGATCAGGCGTTCTGTGACTGATCCCCTACGCCAGCTCGAGGCGAGAGTGGCGCAACTCACGGGTGTGCCTGCCCATCCTATCCAGCCCCCAGCACAGCCCCGGCCTGGGCTGTGAAGGCACAGCTGTAACTGCCCATGGGTGGGGATCTCAGTTCCACTGTTGCCATCTGTGGGCTCATGGGCTCGCGATATCCAAACATCCATCCCTGTCAATTGTGTTTACCCCCCACATGTCATACTCCACCCCTGTATGCGTCTTGTTTGTCTTGTCTGTTAACCTCCCCAACCTACCTCCCCAAATATACCTACTTCCTGTACCTCGCATTCCACTTTCACCTGAAAAAAAAATAAAAAAGGGCACTCAGTTCCCACAAAAAAATTACGCCCCATTCATAGCTGCCCAGTTCGCACACATGTCCGCTGGACATGTAAACTGATAATTCTAATTGGCAGTACAACATATTTTGTTGTCCTCACCCCTCTCTCAGGGGTGGAAGGTTTAAAATTTCACACCAAATTTCAAACATATGCACAGCTGTTGCTGATAAAGAAATGGGCAGCTATGGACCTTCCCTACATCCATCCTGCACATCCCGAGCTGGTTTCCCTAATGTCTTTCCATCTTTGTGCCCCCTTTTTCACCACTTTCCTATTTCCCCATTTTCTTTTTTTTAAAAGAAATTAGCATGGGTGTTAGCGAGAGTAAGCACTTTTAAGCAGTAGTCAGCGGGTGTGCGCTTAGCTAAGTGTAGATAAGCGTAGCTAAGCGTCGCGCAAACCCGCTTACAACTGCTTAAAAGTGCCTTAGTCACTCTGTATGACAAGGCCTGTAGTCTGCTCATCAGCAGAATAAAATACCCCTGTCAGTCTCGAACCCCGGACCTTGAAAACACTAGTCTGCATGAATTACCACTGAGCCACAGCAGATATACAAGAACTTGGTGCTGAAAGTAATATATCATGAAATACAAGGAGTGAATGTAAAGGGAAAATAGGAAGGCCATTACACAAAGCTTGTTCTGTGTATCTTTACTGGCAATTCTTGTGGAATTGCATTACTTTAATGTGAGAAAAGAAACAGCCATGCTAGTAGGTAAGAATGTTACAGTAGCACCTTACAAACCCCACACAGTATCAGAGCAGGATAAACACCGCCATATTTGAATAGGTAAGAGGCCAGACCTCCCAACTGTGACTGATTTACAGGGATGTCCCTGATTTGCAAACAACTGTTACCTGTGCCCCACTGACTCCCTGTGAAATGTACTAACAGTAGGCAGAAATGTGGGGAATCCCACGTAATGGTAACTGTCAATAAGTTAAAGTAGACACTACTTGCATGTCAGAAATGGTGTAGTAATACATATGCTCAAAATACCCCACAGTCACAACTGCAGAATATCTGAAATATATCATGGGTGTATCCCACTGATATGTACCTTTCCCTGAGGCTGGTCACATATATACCTGAGAGTATCTGAGGCCTGCAAGTGTCATAAACACACAGGCATATCAGTCTGTCTGCTGTTACATACTCTGCGAATAGCTGTAGAATACTTCCACAAGCATGGCCTTATGTAGGAGTACAACACAGAGATATCAAAGGATGTAGCCATCTAACATACTAATGACAGTATAGCAGTTCACAAGCACTGCATGTGCCTGATATTCATAACTGTTAGTACAATATACTTAGTTGTCCTCACCCCTCTCTCAGGGGTGGAAGGTTTCAAAT